>NC_137603.1:29098146-29158893 GCF_963280865.1 Gymnoscopelus braueri
AGGGTGATTCTTCCAGATGGCAGAAAGCTGGCTAGCGGCTAGGCACCACACCGAATCACTTTCACTCACACAGTTGGCAAATGAACAAATCAATTCCCAATCACAGTTTCGTTGTTTAACACCCAGGTCTCTTCCACTTCAGGACAACTGTTTGGACTGCGCACTTTGTCTGCGCGAGTATCTGTATCAGTGGGCTAACAGGACAGGAGAAGCCCGGGGAGGAGGCACGCGGGGTCTCGGGGGGGGAGGGGAGGGGGGGCTGAAGCAGGCGAGACTCACACATCAGCCACCCTTCAGAGGCCGTGGGTCTGCAGCCTTGCAGACGGAAGGGAACATTGATCCCCTTCACTCAACAGAAGCCTCCCGTCTCTGAAAAGGAAACTCCAAACATCTGCCTGTTTCACGCATGGGATGCTAAATATTGATCACAGCGAGCCAAATCCTCGCTCCGCCGCGGAGGGAGAGAGGCAAAGTCAGGCTGTGCAGAGGCAGGTGTGTGTGTGTGTGTGTGTGTGTGTGTGTGTGTGTGTGTGGGGGGGGGTACATTCTGAGACAATCTGGAACATTCCACAACAGGAGGACAACCTTCAGCGAACAGGAAATCAGCCTCAGTATTGACCTGTCAACCCCCGGCACTTCCTCCGGCACTCGTCAGCCCATGGCCCACCCTACAGCTCGCCCTCCATGGTGTCACGCCCCATAGTGACACCCCGCACCCCCGTGGCCTCTCCTCACACCGCAGAGCTCCAGTCTAATTACCTCCTGCATGGCTCAATCAATGATGCAAGGCCAACACAATATGGCCGGCTCCGGCGAGTGCAACGGTGATATTGACCATTTATCCTAAAGTATCACACTGATTGTTTCTGCATGTTTACAATGAAGGCACCAGGCGCCGCATGGCCACTTGTCTCATGCCTGTCATGTGCCGCTCCCGCATCAAACTCTGCGGCTGCGATCAATGTCCATCATCAAAAGTTATTTTCCTCTTTCTGTTCTAATTAGAGGATTGATTCTCTGTCTGGATCCAACAAAGACCCGGCCTGGCATGCAGGGTCTGGGCCGATCAAGTCGGAATTTCCTTTCATTTCCTCGAGCCTGAGTCAGCTTTATTTTATTTATTACTATTTATTTATGATATATACTGTTAGGTTTAAAGTTACAATCACTGTGATCAATACATAATAAGGTTAGAATAACGTTATAATACAGAATACATTGTAACATAATGTAAGTATAACAAGTATTAGAAGCTTAGAAGTTTTTCAGTGTGTGGGAAAGCAACTCTCTTATAAAAAGAATAACTCTTATCCAGCAGTGCCGCTCTGAAAAGATGTGAGATACAGCTGATAGAAGTCGTTATAACCAGGGCCAGTGCTAGGCAATTTGGCGCTCTAGGCAATATTTTTACGCCACCGTTTTCTGCCACAGCGCCACCTAGAGTCTGTAAAAAATAAATAATAATAATAATTGGGTCCCCCCCCCTAGTGGCGCCCTAGGCAACTGCCTACTCTGCCTAATGGGCGCGGCGGCCCTGGTTATAACCGATTCATTTTGAAATGGGAAGAAATGTGCAATGTGGACATGCACATACAGACATTTATACTCAAGCCATTATTTAGGCTTCACACCAACACCAACCACCCAATCAGATACAAATGACTAATTACTTATAACTATTAGATGCGTTTGACAGTACATGAATCATCCAAGTATTAAATAAGTAGCATGCATGTATGTATGTATGTATGTATGTATGTATGTATGTATGTATGTATGTATGTATGTATGTATGTATGTATGTATATGTATGTATGTATGTATGTATGTATGTATGTATGTATGTATGTATGTATGTATATATATATATATGTATACATATATACCCCACCCCCACACTCAGACAAAGGTCGAGAAAAACAAATTGATTCATTAAGAGGAGCCTGAACTGGCCTGCCCTGCAGTGAGATGACCTGCTTAGATGGCTGCAAAATGCAAAAGCAATGGAAACATTAGACATTTAACCACATTACATCTGAATCAGGTGTTGACAGGCCGGTGAAAAAAAAAATCATAACACTATTATGTTCCCCCTGAAATGCTCTTGTCCTTTTCTCCTAATGTTTAATTTTCTGGTAATATTGTAATATTGCTATGGGGTTTTTCTGGGCAATTGTATTCCATTCTCCCAGGTTTCATATTTCTCACTTCTACACCTAAAATGTACATTAGGACACCGCTTCCAGGAAAAGGAATTGGAGATTTTTTTTCTTTTTGTGAGCCCCACAGCTTGCAGTAATAGAGTTATTAGGTGATTGTAAAAGGTTCTGTGTCTCTGTGTGCTCTCCCTTCTCGCCTCGTTTGAAGCCATCCATGATGTCATTGAATAGGTGCTGCTGGATATTGTGTGAGCCCCTCTGCCCCCCCCCCCTCCTCCCCTAACCCCCTCCTTCTCATCCTTCCCCTTCCGCACCATGCACACACATTGCATCAGAACGCAGGTATAGAGAAACCTGAGACAAGGGAGATTGCATCAAACACCAAATCCATTGTGCACATTGTTTTTAGTCATAGCAGATGTCTTGAATTAAAAAAAAAAGAAGAAAAAATAAAAGTCTGAGCTCTTTCCATACATGACTCAAAGATCTACAAGGAGACAAGTTCCAAAAAAAAAAAAAAAATAAGAATACAAAACCTGACGGCACCTGACCTAAACTTCAAAGCCGGTCTCGGGGGGTAGAAGAAGAAAAAAAGTCCTGGGAGTTTTACAGCTTCCCATAAAAAGGGGTAAGATTTACACAGGACTGAACCTGAGACTGCCTGCCCCAGAATTGGCCATAATTCACTATAAATCTGACTGGTCTGGAAGCAAGGCTCAACAGGGTCCAGATAGGCCTGCTCTCAGCCCCAGCCCACCACCCGGCTACACCTGTGAGCCACGACATCCAACCATGACGCTCTGTGTTGGCTCCGGTCCAGGGTGGCTTGGGGGGTACTTGAGAGTCGATGAATGAGGTACGAGGCCTAAACGATGAAGGGCGATCAGTGAAGTGGCCCCTGTTGCTACGCCGTTCCGGAAAGAGCCGAGGCGAGCTGACACCACGGGGCTTTAGAGGCCAGACCACTCTTTTTACCCATGGGAAAAAAAAGAGAAACCCTCTGATCATCACATGAACAAACTCTTTCTAACACCGATTCTCACTGGATTCCACAGGAATTATCCACGTGAGAGACCCCAGATCATATCTACAAGCACAAATACACACAGTACACATACTCTTTCTCTCTCTTTAACACACACACACACACACACACACACACACACACACACACACACACACACACACACACACACACACACACACACACACACACACACACACACACACACACACACACGCACGCACGCGCGGGCACTCTCTTGCGCGTGCAAACCATACACACAGTTAGGATGTGAAACATAATAATGCAAGAGACAGGGCCTATGTCTGTTTCCTATGATCCTGCAATGAAGCCCCTAGTTGATAAATCACCTCCAACTGGAGAGCAGGAATTTGGCGGCTTAATGAAAAAGTCATGTTGGGAGAGCTGGGAGGAGCTGGCCTTCCCTGGTCTGGGGTTTCTATACGCACCCCACCGAGGCCCCCAACAGGAGTGGAGCTGCGGAGCAGGGTGGAGGGAAGCTAGCAGGACCAGTTTACATGGCTTCAGTTTCTCCTCAATCCCATTTAATTGACTGGGAATTTACAGCAGGCATATGGGCCTATAGTTGTTTCAGCCAAGCAAGTATAAGCGTGTGTGAGCGTATAGCATAGAGTGTCTCAAGGGCAACAAGGAGAGGAGACATGCTGTGTGGGTTTAAGTGTATGTTGCGTGATTTTCCTATCTATTCCAGACCTTCACTACCTCCTCAACACTGTTTTTTAGAACCTGAGAGCAATGGCAAATATGTAACTACAAAATGGAAAATCAAAACCATGCTCCCTGTTGTTTTCATAAAGTACGAATCACACACATTTTAGGTGCCTTAAAGACCCCAGAAAATGCTTTAAATGGCAATAACACAAACCTACCGCCAACTAAGGGTTGAAAACTCTCATTTCTAATACTAACTGTTCTCTTATGTCATTTCACATTTTATGACATTAAATAATCTCAAATCCACAGATAAGAGACTGTGATTTTCTTTACATAAAATACTTTACTTTTTTGCTGTCATCTGTATGCTATAATAAAATGGACTACATGTAAACTCATTTGTACCGCGATGTGCCGCGATGTGAGTTTTAGATAAGTATTTTCTGTATTTTGGAAGAAAATAAGTAAAATTCACCTAGAATGACATTCCTAAAATAGGGACGCTGGGTTAAAAGTGTTTAATGCAATCTGTAATTGTGATTCTCTCTTTGAACATCAGTTCTAAACATTGCTACAGTTCATTTCTGGGTTTCAAACCAACGTGTATTTCAGGTTGTTTTACAGCGTGCCACGTCTCTCGCTGTGGGGGCTGAAGCAGAGCTGGGTGCTTGTGCAGGTAAAGAGGGACAGGGGCGGGCGGTGTGGGTGCCAGGCTGCCTGCCCATCCTCTCTCTGACAACTTAACACTGCACCTTGACCTCTGAGTGGGCAATATACGCCTGTATCAGTCACAACACCCACCCAGAGTACTGCATACATCTGCATTTCCATCCGCTTAAGTGCAAAGTAAAAGTGCACCTTTAACACGGAACAGCGTGGTGGCTGGGAGAGTCCAGCTCCAACGCGAGATGGAGGTGGGCATTACTGGAAGGGTGGATGGGAGAGAGAGAGCCAACGCAAGCCGGTAATTCCACAGAATGGCTCCCAATGGAGCAGTAGAATACAGCATACACACATACACACACAACAAACACACACAATGCACATAGCGATGATGAAGGCGAGACATGTGCACGCACGCACGCACGCACGCACGCACGCACGCACGCACGCACGCACGCACGCACGCACGCACGCACGCACACACACACACACACACACACACACACACACACACACACACACACACACACACACACACACACACACACACACACTCACACACAGCCACATACCATTATGATCATACCCTAATTTCCACCATTAAATTTGGCAGTGCTGTTAATACAAAATTAATGCATTAAAACAGATGACTATCCATGAGCTAAATGGCTATCAATTCTGTGAGAGCTGCCAAATTCCCTCTGTGAGAGAGCCACTGAGTATCTGCCTGTATATTGCTTTGTAATTATCTCCTTGATTCTCAGCACTTAGAGGTAAAGCTAGTGTGTGTGTGTGTGTGTGTGTGTGTGTGTGTGTGTGTGTGTGTGTGTGTGTGTGTGTGTGTGTGTGTGTGTGTGTGTGTGTGTGTGTGTGTGTGTGTGTGTGCGTGTATGTGTGTTCATGTTCGTGTGTGTGCACTGTGAATGTGCATTTGTGCGTGTGTGTGTGTGTGTGTACTTGATGGCAGGCCTACACAGCATAGAAAAGCACTGAACACACCTACAGTACAGTGCACCCACAATGCACTGCTCCTTATCATGTGGACGCGAACATTAGATCCTCTCATATCATACAGCTAGTTGTCACGCTTCCTCTATTGACTGATGGCAAATTTACAAGCCGAGTTCCCGACATTAAGATGTGTTGATGAATAATGTCAAGTAGCACCTTTGTTATTCAGACAGAGTGATGTCATGGCAGCAATTACAGCCAATGAGGTCATTGTATTTCACTGTGAAAAGAGACAATGACAAGCGCCTGTTGGGCTGAAAAACACACTCTGGTGTTGGTGAAAGGAAAACACTACCGCATGGCTCAAATCTCACTGTGTGAGAGCAGGGTTAGTATACACTATATTGTATACATGTGCGTGTGTGTGTGAGTGTGTGTGTCTTGTTAACTCCACATACAATACCCAAACGGTTAGTTTGTTAGGACCAACCAAAAATAGGATGATGTTTTAGGATTAGGAGTAGCGGAGTCAGGTTATGGTTGCTGTTAGGCATTTATTAGTCATGGTTTAGGTTTAGGGTTACTGCTGGTAACAGGGAAAGACATCAAACCATCTCTTTCTCTCTCTGTCCCTGTCCCTGTCCGTGTGTGTGTGGGTGCGTGCGAGCGTGCGTGCGTGCGTGCGTGTGCGTGTGCGTGTGCGTGTGCGTGTGCGTGTGCGTGTGCGTGTGCGTGTGCGTGTGCTTGTGCTTGTGCTCGTGCGTGTGTGCAGACTTGCTATGAACTCGGATCTCATAAAGCTGGCTTCTGGGATTCCCCTGGTAGGTAGGGAGACGGGGGAAAGCGGAATAAAGTGACTGGAGTCTTTGGGTGCTTGCCGTCTGGCCTGTGGACTCCCTATCCACCAGGAGCAGCAACAGCAGCCTCCAACCACAGAAGCCCCACCGGGTGCCAAGTTTAGTGGCTGCTTTGAATTAGCCACTGCAAGCAGCAACATGCCCAGAAGTTAGCTTGTGGCTGAAGGGACTGTGTGTACCAGCCAGGCACAAACTGCATACCTACTGCTTCCTGTAGCTCATTCCCTCCCTCCCTTCCTCCCTACGCCCCCCCCCCCCCCCCCCCCCCCCCCCAACCCTCCCCCCTTATTCTCAAAACCCCAGCATACACTTCGTCGCTTTCTCCGCCGCCCAGCTGTGGCAATGATCCATCACTACCGATGAATAAAAAACAGGTTGCATATTTGTCTCTTGTGGAGAGAGAGTGAGAAAACGGGCCTCTCTGTCATCGGGGAGGCCGGCGGGGTAAAAGATAGATAGCTGTAGCCGTCCTTAGAGAGGATGGACTTAACGCAGGTCTATGAAACAACGTAGCCAGGGAGGACGCATGCAGACACTTAAAGACAATACAGCTACCAGTGCAACGCTCCCACAACTCTTACTTACTTTAACATTAAATAAAGCAATAATTATTGAATTCCTTTCGAATGAGTAAGATGCTAGAAAGTAAACAATGGGAACATAATTGCAGAGGGAAGGCAATCAATGCGGGCAGTCATTTGGGCCATGTTGATTGTGTAGGCTGCCGTAGAGTGTGTGTGTGTGTGTGTGTGTGTGTGTGTGTGTGTGTGTGTGTGTGTGTGTGTGTGTGTGTGTGAGTGTGCACACACACGCGTGTGCATTTGTGTGAGGGCGAGAGGGGAGTACAATGTCGTGACAAGATGCTGAATAATACATTCTCACATACGCAGGCACAAAACAAGAGTTGGGTAATCCCTCCTTCAATAGTGACCCAGGGCTCTAAACAATAGCTCTCAATCAGCTGATCAATGTGTCCACATAATTCATGGGCGAGTCACTCTCTCTCTCTGAGCGAGCAGGAGGAGAAGCAGGCAGGCGGTGCAGGGATCAATGCCCTGTGTGGTGATAACGAGCCTGGGTCTATGCCCACAGGAGCCCCACACTGGCGTCCATGGTCTCCCTCATTAAGAACATTTGGATAAGCATGGCTATACATACATAATGTGCACTTCTAATCGCAGCCAGATAAACACATTTCCCCCATTCTTAATGACCTGGGTCCTGCTTATGTGACACACAGTAAATGACTCCGGATAAGACAGGAAATGATGTCAGTCCCCAAATAGAAGAGGAGGGGAAAAAAGAGCGAAGCAAATTAATGGCGAGCTGTTGCCCTCCTCTTTGAGTAGCTAATTAACGGCTTAACCTCCTGGCGCTTTTATGAATACCACGCTGGGAGCAGCTAGCCAAAACTGCAATACAACAAGTCTACCTGCAGGAGGCAACAGCTGGGAGGAGCCATGGGGGTAAGGGGGGGCCGAGGGGGGGGGGGTACCCAAACAACTACTGTTGTTACAGCCATGCAGGGACATCTGTACCGGCAGCGTACCACCTGGAAGTGGAGCGGGGCAACTCTGAACCTGCCCTGGCCCTCCTCTTGACAGCATCTCACGTTGCTGTTTCAACAACACAACCCTCCATTTTGGACTGTGCTGGTGGTAATTATTTGGAGAGGACCGGGCCAGGGTTGGAATTTGTTCAAGGAGGCACACTCCAGCCCAAGATGAACTGTATTTCTAGTTTATTGTCAGCTCATTAATCTTTTCTTTTTTTTTTTACTTTTAATAAAAGCTGCACGTCAGGAGGCATCTGTTCTTTACTAAAACATCTTATTCATTAATATGAATTAGTGTTGTCAAGCAGGGCAAGAACAGTGTGCTTGTCCCACAGGGGAATATGTCCTTGTGCTAGCAGTGAAATATTTTGAATGTGGTTAGTATAGTTTAGAAGACAGCTCAGCTCAATCAGTGTCTCTCCAGAGTCTCAGTCCCATGACACAATAAAATCTGTGTTAATTTATCCATTTTGTAATTCCGAAAGTGTACTTTTGTTCACTCTCAGAGATAAATGAACGCTCTGAATTTCACAGCAAAGTCTAAAATATTTTCACAAGAGCGAGAGAGAAGAAGCAGGTCTGTGAAAGAAAAAAAAACAAAAACACACACACACCTGCTCTCAGCAGCCACCGGACCACCTCAACCTACCCTGTACTCCACCCCATCATCTGAGCCTTTCCTCACACTGCCCGGAGGCTAGTAACATCACAGTGAAAAAAACACTCCCAGTCTTCCAGCTAGGAAATTGGGCCTATAGGCAAGGTTTAAACGTGAACCGTAGCTAGCGTGACATAAGCCTACTACACTGTATTGGGCTTCAGATGGTGGGGGGGGAAGTACACACTGCAGCTCCTGCAATGATATCCCCTGCTAGAGGCAAATGTTTCTAATACAAACCACAGTGACACTTGGTGAAATGTTAGAACAAGGAAGCCTGGAGCAACAAATGAACTCAGATCCTGTAGCGCATCTAAAACCTCCATGTAAATCAGAAGAGAATCTCAGGAATGTATTACCACACTGCTGCTGTGTGAATGACTGCTGTCTGTTTAAATGGCAATGCATTAGCTCTCTAAATACGTCTGTATCGGTATATAGGGTTTCTCGTGTGTGTTACTGGGTGTGTGCGCGGCACAGCCTCTGTGCCCGTGTGTGTGTGTGTGTGTGTGTCCTCATATTAAATGAGGATGAGATGAATGACTATGTACATCTGGACCCGGGCCGTAGTGGCAGCCACGAATGTTATAGTGGCGTGGAAGCAGAGGCAGCCCCCCCCCACCCCCCGCGCCCACACAGCTGACAGGGAGCCCTGACACCTCACCGCCTCTCATTTGTCACTTGCCAGGCACACAATTGCCGAACGGCCTTGCGGAGCGATCGGGGGGGTGTGGGCTACAGGAAGCTTGTTAGGCGTAGGTGGAGAGCGGAAGGGGAGTTAGAAGAGGGCGCTGTACAGCCGTAAGGGCTCGGCACATCGGTGGGTTCGTGGGGATAGGTTGGGGGGGAGGGGGGCGGAGGGCTTGCGAGATGAAGACACAGTCATACGGCACTTGTGATGATTAATGTAGTCAGTGTAAATTAAATTCAGAGCAAGAACATTACCCCGGCACCATTAGTCTTTGAGAACAAATATCCCACTCTCTGCCCTGAATGCAGATTCATCACCATATGTTTGTAACGGTGGAGGAGTCATCGGAAACCAAAAAAGGACCTGCAGTCGACCCCCAGGGGTCAAACTGGACCAATCTGAATCCACATCATAGAGCAACTATGAACAATATGGTCCCTGTACCCACTTCTCTGTGACCTACAACGATACCCCTGCATGAAGCCAGAGAGGTCTCCGTAGGGCTCGGCTGGCCGGATGGATGCGGCTCAGACCCGGTTCTCGCCTCTGGGCCTATTGTCATCAGCCGACCTCCTCCTGTTCCACCCTGTTCTCTGAGCCGCTGACGTAACAGCAGAGGAGACACGGAATACAGTTTCTTCCAGCTCGTATTATCTAGCTCTCACCCCTGGCATTCTCATTTTAGCAGGGTAAATATTTCTCTACCATATAATTGGTTGCTGCTTCAGGCTATGCAATAAGGCAGCGATACACTCTTATGATGTAGAGCTGGTGATATCAGCAATATCACAATATTTTTGACCAAATACCTCAATATCGATATTGTGACTATATCCTATTGTGACAATAATATATTTTTTTCAAAACAGCGAAAATACAGATATACAAGATAAGAACGTCGTGAGCTTGAGCATCTGCTATTTCCATTATTTACAACTACGTCATATCAGAATATTACAATATCCAAAATCCCAGCCGATATCTAGTCTCATATCACAATATCAAAATAATATTGATATGTTGCCCAACCCTACATTTTCACTACCCTGTGTTTTCTTTCTTTCTTCTATTTCTTTCTTTCCTTGGGAGAGAAGGTGTTTGAAATGTTAGTACTGGAAGTGTTTGGTTGTTCCTGCACTGCCCTAACCCCACCTCACTACACAAGCCAACTAATTAAGATCAGCGATGATGGGCTCAGCCCGAGTCAATATTTAACATAGTCTTAAGCGCCCATCTTTATTAGTAGCACTGAGCTGACAAAGGGAGCAACAAGGCCTTCAAGTGGACCCCTTCTTAAAATGCAAATTAATGGGTGGGGGCGGATATACACAGTAAGTCCATATGTGGGCTTATTTGCATGGCTCATGAAGTGGCTTGTTGGAGAGAATTGAGTGTTCTTCTCGCACACCCACCCAGCTTCATTTGGCAACTTGTCCACGCTAGCAAATATAAAGCTACAACATAAGTGATCCTCTTCTACATTCTGTACAGTAAAACCTTGTACTATGTTCATATAAAGCACAATGAGACTTTGGTAGATGTTTCGGTTGTGTAGATACCTTGCTGTGATGTGACTTTGGATTCCAAAAATAGTCTGCTCATTGAACAGCTCTACCTGTCAAAGTCAGTCTTTTAGCATAAAACCGAATGCAAACAAAGACGATACTACCACAATTTTGTTAAAGAAAAATGATAACTCCATTGTGATTTTACTGTTTGAAAATCCAGATCCATGGATCCAGTCCGGGTCTTCATCCCAATATAAATAACGAAGTCAACATTTAACAGTTGATATATTGGTACAATTAGCTTTGTTTGCGTTTGTTTATGTGCTAAAAGAAAGACTTCGAGACCCGTTTCACCATGCAAAGCAAGGTCAATGAGGAGACTATTTTGGATCATCGTTTTCTAATCAACGGAGCAAGATATCTCGCAAAGTTACATCACAGCAAGGTCTGCACAAGTGAAACCTCTACCAAAGTGTCATTGTGCTTAAAATCTTAAGAGCGTAAAAAAAAATCAATTCTTACACTCAGAGATACATTAACATTCCAGATTTTACCGTGTCAAAATAAGACTACAGTACTTCAACCATAATCTACCATGTAATATAATATGATGTCTGTGTAATATAGTATATTATACTCTAATAGATCATATATTTGATTTCCTGTACAGATTTATTTCCTGGGTTCCTGTGGACCATCCACTTTAACCCTGGTGTCCCTATTTTGGTCATGTAATTATACTGTAGGTGAAATCCCAAAATCCTTCATTCAATCAGCTATGAAAGGGTTAATGCTGTTGTCTTCCTGGAGTGAGAAAACTTGCGATGAAAATGAAGCAAAAACAAAAAATCTACCTTAAAGTCTTGTTGCTTTTGCCCCCTAGCTTGGCCGGAACTGGAATATTTTCCCTTCATAAGAGCAATGGTCGCTTCTAACCCATGCCCGCAGGGAGTTAGTGCACTTGTGTTGAAAAATGGTGCTCTCTGAAATGCCCCCCCTTCTTCCTATGCACACACTGCACGCTATCTCTAATACATATAGACCCTGCTAACACACACTGTTTTTATAGGGTCATTCTGCTCAGCCTGCTCATTAGCCATCGGGAAAAAAAAGGAAAAAAAACATAACTCCACTTTCCATAAAAAAGAAACAAAGTGCTCATTGATCAGGGTGATCAATGGAGGATCAATAACCTAAACCCTCATCATTCCCAGCGCAGCATAATTACAGCTGAGATATGGTCGTCATCACTAAAATCAAACATAGGGCCAGGCTAATTGGAGGCAGGCTATTGCTTTAGTCACGCTGGTAAAAAGCTTTTCCAGAGCCTCTGAAAGACTTGTGATGGCTGGGCACTGGAGCTTCCCAAAATAACCGCTCATGCCATTAGCCAGAGTCATCATGGAGGTCGCTGCGCAGGCGGCCCATTTGGAGGACATCTAATACAGGGCACTGCAACCTTCTGCACAGGAGCCGTTTGGATACCTTCTCATGTAAAATGTGCATGTACTGTATGTTTTAGAGCTACAATCCTTGTTTTAACAAATAAAACATTATTTTAACCAATCTGTATGGTTGGAGTATGCTGCCACAATATAACTAGCACATCTGCAGTGGTTGAAGGTGGTCTACCAACTCGTCCATCAAGAAATGTAGACCCTAGTGTAGTAGGGTAGGACACCTAGTGGTTGGCAATGTCAATAAAGTTATTTGAAGCAGACTGCACACCGGATTGGTCACTAGATTGCGCCGTCATCTTTACTGCAGTTCGGACATTGTTGCAATTACCTTTCTCCATCGGGAGAGACATAAAGCTTAGGGATTGTAGCCTTAAGATCACATTAAGCTCTTTTTATTGGACAGCTTGTGATCAGAACGTATTAATGTCTCAGGAGGAGTGTCCTTATTACATAGTTTCTTGCTGACCTCTGTTAAGCATCGGTCAGGAAGAACGAAGATGCCATTTTCAAACTCATCATCAAGGTAGAGGTCAGCCTGGTACATGAGGCTTCACCCGGGATGGCATTGCAGCCGGGCTGCCCTCACTGGCCTCACTGCCCACACCGTACACACTGCTAAATCGTGCACAAAGTCTCAAACTATACTTCAAAGGCTACCACTTTTCCTCTTCCTGTTTATTGATTCGATAGACCTCTTGTTCAGTAATTGTGCAGTAAATCAAGCGTGGTGAACACTAATCTCGACCCTGGGAGGAAAGTGTTAAAGGCAAAACCTGCTGAAAAGTGCATAATTAAGGTGCTGTGTTCAGCCAGGAGAGAGAGGACACATCCCTCCTCCCTCTCACATTTCTCACTCGCTGCCTGCCTGCACAACCAGAGGCAGGAGGGAGTGGGCTTGGCAAGGGAAGCAACGGGAAGTGTATACAGTTTCTAACCACCTCCCTCTCTCTCTCTCCGTCTCTCTGTCTCTGTCTCTCTCTCTCTCCCACTCTCTCTCTCTCTCCCAATGCATTCTCAACCAAAGCGCCGGGGGCGCCATGCTTGTAAAGTAACCACAACCCTTTGAGTGCCTCTTGTATTTACAAACGGAGGTATGTCAGAATCAAAGGCATTACCACATGACATAACACATTAAACAGTCAACAAATTGAGAATTTATGGACTGGATAGATTGTGAGCGGGGAACACAGGAGCGCTATGACTGTCGGATTAAGTTTAGCTAGCGAGAGGCGAACTTACCTAGACCAGAGAAGAGGACTGGAGTCCGTTGTGTCAGATCCCTCCCTTTCTCTTCCCTCTCAACACACACACACACACACATACACACACACCCGCACAAACACACAGCTCAGGCTGTACTCCAGGTGGAGACAGCTATCACGTTCCTATCTACTTCCTGTTTGTCTGGACACTCCTCCCTCATTCTCTCTCTACTCACACTTATTAATGGTGAATTACTTTTTTTCTGAGCTAATTCTCCACAGAGAACTGTAACACTGCATCTCTGCCCTCCATATTCAGAAATAAATAAACCTGCAGCCTCTCCCTTGCTTAGTTGGATCTAGCAGTTTCTCTCTCTCTCTCTCTCTCTCTCTCTCTCTCTCTCTCTCTCTCTCTCTCTCTCTCCCATCCCTCTCTTTTCCCTATCCTCCCGTCCTGACTCTTTCCCCCGTGTTGCTGTTCTTGCCTAATCTCACCTCGCAGTTTTTATTTCGCCCTCATCAGCAGGGAACTAAAAATAAATGATAAATGGAACATGATATTTTAAAGTCTTATCCCTTATCTGTTCTTACAAGGGAATAATGGGGTAGTTAATCCTGCAGATCCCCCCCTCAAATTGATTAATCAGCACATGCGGACAATCAGATGAATGATTAATTTTCCCCAGACCTGTGGTCAGACAGTTACCCCCTGAAACCATCAGTAATAATTCAGTAACCCTCTCCCGGACCACGGCCTGCTGCTAGTCAGCCTCACTCAGCATCAGCACCCTGATGATTCCTGCAGGAGTTTCAACTCTCTGCACCAAAAACTCAGACACACACCAGGGGGACATAGTCTGCAGTCTCAAACCCCCTCCTATGCAGAACACAGAGAACACCTGCTTACCTGGGCAGACTCACACTTCAAGATACCTTTCACACATCTTAGCCCATTCAATAGGGAACGTATATGTGTCATTTTAAGATCTCTTTGGCTATTCAAAAATAGCAGATATACAAGCTCCGTGCTATGAGCTTGTAGATTTTCTATTTTTGAAAAATCGTGAAAATTTGAATATATATATATAGATTTGTAAAATCTGTAAAAGCAAATCTTTGCTTCTGGGGGTCCCTGGAACAATTTTTTTTTAGATGGGGGGTTGGAGGGGGTCCGCAGACAAATACATATAATTTTGGGGGTCCTTCACTTTTGAAGACATTTGTAGAATCCCCAGAAGCAAAGATTTGAGTTAAAAAATATATATATTCAAAGATTTGCACCAAATTTTCACGATTTTTAAAAAATAGCAGATCTACCAGCTCAGCCGTGCTATGAGTTTGTATATCTGCTATTCTTGAATAGCCAAAGTATAAAATGATGGTTTAAGTGGTTACACAGATGCGATCCCGGTTTGAATGGGTTAAGCCTGATTTATACTTGGTTGTGTCGCCATGTCGCGTACCCAAAATAGCTAATATCTTTGGTGCACAACACTGGCGCCCAACTAAGCACAAATCAGGCATTGGTGAGGGCAGAGACAATAACAGTCTGCACCTAGATGAGTCGTTTGCATTTATCCGCTATAATCAGCAAAGAAGTCCAACCTACCGCCACGTCAAACGCACAAAGGCTCTCTACGACACAGAACAGGATGTTCTAGTTTGATCGGGCACTTGCACTTGCATTCACGTTCATGTTGTGTATACAAAAGCACCTCATATTGGGATAGAAACAAGAGGGGGGAAAAGAGATCGCTCAAGAGTGCCACATGCACTGATGCTGGTGTTATGTAAGCGCTAAGGTAGCGTGCGCAGAGAAAACAGTTGTGCCACCACCGCCGCGTAGCCTCGGCCAAACGGACCAGATGTCCCCAGACACACGGGACAGACTGAGAGACAGGCTGTTTAGTAGCGGCTCTCCCATGATGCCTCACCACCCTGAGCACACCCTGTCCTACTGATGGATCCCCTGTTTATTCAGCTATTTTTAGGACAAAAGGGGGGGGGGGATCTCCATTCAGAAACGCTTTCTTTTCTCTCCCATTACCCACACTGCTCTCCCTCCCACGGAGGTCAGCGAACAGCCGTGTTCGTGGCCCTGCTTGCATCTGCCAGCTAGAACTGTTATTAATCAAGGGCGAAGGGCCAGAGGCAGCAGAGAGCGGCCCTCACTCCCCCACACTTGCCCCCGGCCGGGCTAAGGTTTGGGGGGGGGTGACGGCATGGGGGGGGGGGGGTGGTGGTGCTGGGGGGCGGGAGGTAAACACTGCACTGTAGGTGTGGAATGTCTGTCCTACTCTGTGGGGCAGCGGGCGCAGGGTGCTACAGTATGTCTTGGGGGTGTGTTTCTCTGTCTCCGCTTGCACTTTGGACACATGAAACTGTCCCACACCAAGTCCTCACACACACACACACACGCACACGCACACACACGCACACACACACACACACACACACACACACACACACACACACACACACACACACACACACACTGCCCACCCCATACACACATACACACATAACCCCGCGCCAGCCTGCCTGGCCCCCTCTACTACTACATCCCAAACCCCTCCTCTCTGCCATACAGGAGGATTGGCCTTTGTGTGGTGTCTGACCGGCTGGCTGCCTGAATCAGCATGTGCAGCTGTCTGCTCTGCTCTACTAGCAGGACACACTGACTCCTACACTGCACTACTGCTGGGTTATATGCCACTACTACAACCACCACCGTAGAGCCACCATGCAGCTACAGAAGCCACTGGCCTCAGAAGGGTTTTTACGCAAAGCTGAGAGAGGGGGGGCAACCAGTAGTGTTTGAGAAAACCTTTGGACGTTACAACTACAGTATAAGACCTCGCTGGACGCAAAACAGGGGCAAGACCAAAGTCTTAAACCGCGAGAGGCCATTCAATACTCTCGCCAATATCGCTTATGATATATGGCGTTGTCTTTAATAGGTATGAGTGCAGTGTATAGGGCGGTGTTGTGAAAAAAAAGCCCCTGCTTTTATATAACCGTTACAGTTCGCTTTGATCCCGTCTCTTGCTCCGCTGTTTATAAATCAGCCACACAAATATTTATGAGCGGAACGAGGAAAATGGCTGGTCTGGTTTGTATCTCGCTGCCCCCCACCCCCCCCCCCTCTCTCTCTCTCTCCCTCCCTCTTTCTCTGTGGCTGATGTGTAGATGAGGCCACCGCAGACGCACAGCGAGTGCATCGGCCCCAGGCCACATTCATCATATCTGCTCTGTCCCTGGCTATTGTGCCGCCTCAGAGCAGGCTTAAGCCTCGTTTATACTTCATAGTACGCAGGTGTTGGTCACCAAAAAAAAACACTACAACCTGAATTACCAAGCGAAAAACGCACCGCCTTAAAGATCAGTTAGTTAAATCAGTTACTTTTGGCGAACGACACGGCGTGTGACAAAGTGCAATGTAAAAAAGTGTTAATTTAACTCTGACAGTGTACAAATGGGTTATGAAATGAGTAAAATTAACACTAACACTAGGTCACACTGCAAGGGAAACAAAAGATGCATCACAAAGTGTAATCGTAAATTTACTTTCATCATTTGTATACCTTCACATGGACACACTTCACCGGTTAAACTGTATATACTTTATTGACCGGTGTCCCCCATGGGTCTATACTTGGTCCCCTCCTTTTTTCCCCCTCTACACCAAAACTGTTCAGCGAACAGCAATTTTTTTAGCAAGTGTTCGCCTATTTTTGCTGAATCATGACAAGCCCAGAACAGGTAAGCTGGGGTTCATGGTGGTTAATGTGGCCACGTCAGCACAAACAAGTGCACACGCAAATCCGAAACGCTAAGTGCGTGCACGCGTTTGTGCGAGTGTTTGGCTAGCTAGTTCATCACTAGTTCATCTGTTAACTAAAGCTCAATACGTTTATACGCTCAATATGTATTGCCTCTCCTTGCCTTTTAACCCACCTTGTATCTGTTCCTGCCAACCGCACACACAATGGGACAGGGCCACAGCTTCTAGATCCATACCATTTAATTGCTCCCCCCAGCCCTGACCTCTGCTCCGGATCACTCTCTGATATACAGCATCTCTATTAAGCTGGGAACTAGGTAAATATGCTTCTAATGACCCTGAGTTCTAACGACACCATTGAAAATGGAGCAAAAAAAAAAAATCAATCCCCCCCCTCCTTTTGTCCTTCGTTGACTCTATTAGTTCCCTTTTTTATCTGATGTTGGATTTCCAAATATGTGGAGGGAGATAGGCTGGTGGAATGGACCTGCACTTGGATTGGGACAATCAGGTTCTAATGAGAAGGACTTTGGTAAAGAAGAGATTATGACTCAACGGTCAAAAGAAAGTATATGTTCAACACTAGCTTGACTGTCCTTCAAATTACAAATGTAGTCTCCGGAGCTGACATAAAGAATCCGACAAGCCTTTATCTTAGATGGTTGATCATTTGACAGATAACAGTGGAAGAGGGGGAATGGATTTAGCCATACCCTGACACAGGAGCTAAACACAGAGGGACTGCTATGCTAGTCGCTGTATGCATCATCGCCATCGAGTGGAAACCTTAGATGTCCAAAACTGTAACTTTTTAGGAAATGGAAAAAACAACCTGTGATCCAATGGATTCAATGGATAGTTATTATTTAGTCACAAGCTCTTGTTTATGCTTTTCATTGGTTACATATTTATAAAACCCACAGACAGACGTAACCACTTTCAAACTGGTGTCCCTATTTTGGGCTTGTCATTATAGGCGAAGAATTTTTTCATACGATGAAGAATAAAATAGGGCATAAACCGATTCAATCCGGGAAAGCATCTGTGTCATTTTAGATTTTTAACTATAACCATTATTTTATACTTTGGCTATTTTTTTTGAAAAATCTTGAAGATTTGAGCAAATCTTTGAATATATATATTTTTAAAGCGAACATTTGCAACTCAAAACTTTGCTTCTTGGGGGTCCCTGGAACTAAATATTTGGAGATGGGGGTCCCCGGCCGAATACAGATAATTTTGGGGGTCGTGACATGAGAAAGTTGAGCACCACTGATATAGCAACATACGTTTTTCAGAAACCTGTTAGGATTTAGAAGACATTTGTAGATGCGTTCCTGGAATGAATGGGTTAATTTATGAAAGAAAAAACAATATTTTAAAAGCTATATACAAGGTTTCTGCCCAACAGCGACAGTAATTATGGTTGCATGTATGTACTGTACACTAAGTGATTGTGTGTGTGTGTGTGTGTGTGTGTGTGTGTGTGTGTGTGTGTGTGTGTGTGTGTGTGTGCGTGCGTGCGTGCGTGTCAGTGGGCAGGAGTGGGGGGGGGCAGAGTGGGGATGGTAGTGGTGGACTGGCTTGTCGATCGATGCAGTGATTGGCAGTTAATGGCTTTTCCTGTTCTGCCTTGGTAACCCTGGGCCTGATGGCTGTTGCTTCTGATCAGAGATGGCAGATGGCGTTTGATTTTCGTATATAAACCCCCGACTTTGTGGAGATGGCTTCATCATGTTTAATGATTTAAAAGTTAAGTTGAATACTGGGAATACTCCAGTGCTGGAGCTCTCATTTGAGAGGCCCTAAACTCCAAACCAGATGTAAGAGCTGCTCACTAACTAACTGAATGCACTACTCGCGGGAAAGAACTCAGCTCTAAGCCACTAAAACTTTTAACGATATCATTTTGGACGAGTCATCTCCACAACACACATCATACTTTTCATTCTCCAGACATTAAAACCCATACCTCATTGTCATCGACACATTATCTATTGCTGTTCGATCACTTTAACTGCCCCTTGAGGTGAAACGACGAGTCAAAAAATCTCAAGGATCAAAGATAATTCGGTATTCTGAAAGGCCTATCACCAAATTGTTCCATCCTGTTCAGCCAGCCGGTCCCCGGTGATGGTGCAACGTGGAAAATGAGCCCGGGGAAGAGGAGGAATAGCTGGAAATGGGGGGAAAATTGAATGATAAGCCCCATTTGGTGTGAAAGAGACGATGTGTGTTAAAACGCACTCCACGGCAGGAAATCAAAGAACAAACAGCAGGTCCTGCGGACTCCTGGGAACTCCTGTACTAAGGAGATTTGCAATAATTCAGTCCCGTACTCCACCAATCCCAGCTATGTCTTCAGTCTATTTGATATCTCATGAAATGCAGTCCCTTTGACATGTAATCTTTCCAAAAGTTCAAAGGTACCTACTGCAACCTTGTTAAATTAGTGTGTAATGTATGCATGTGGGTGGGTGTTTGGGTTTGTTTGAGTAAATACAAATATTTCTTATAGATAGAGAGGAAATACATTTGATGTAGGAGAGAGGGTTCCTGTTCCAAGTGACTCAGACACAAAAGGCCATCCTAGCGGGCCAAGAGGCCAGTAACTGGATCCTCTCTAAAATATTGGAAAGAATGACTTGGCAGTGTGGACGGAGTCATACAGTGTCTAATGCCGCTGCAGCACTCTCTGCTTCCCCTATAAATAATCAGTTAAATATATATTTGGGAAGAACAGGTCGGTCACAAAGGGAGGTACATCGGGAACAGTGAAGAGAACAAAAGTGTGTGTGGAGATTTTGGTCCCATTGGGACTACCACTGTGCCAAATTAATACACTCTCTCCGCAGTGGAAATCAACAAACATTTGAAAAGGCTTGCTTTGTATTGCTCATTATTAAGATGCACTCTCTCGTTCCTTTCAACATGAATGCAAATGAATATATTGATAATTTGAATAGTTCTTTGCATATCAGATCTTGCATTTGAAAGTTTAACGGCTCCCAGAGATCTCATTTAAACAGTAGCTGCACAGACAGCCCTTATGGTTCGAATTATTTCAACATGTCTATTCCAACCTAACAAGCATAAATTAAAGGAAATTCCTACGTAGTGACAGAGATAGGCCATCTGAAAGAAGGATCCAACTTTGAATGATTCAGCGGTCCTTAATTTTAGGCCCAGTGTTGATTGAATGTGGTGACGTTCTAAAAAGAGTTTGCGGGCCTGGCACAGGACGACGTGGGGGGATAGTATGTGATCTGGAAGCCAGCCTAGCAGAGTTCAGTGGCTGCGGAGACTTCCTCTGTTGTCTGCCTCTCTGAAGCCATCTCTGGGGAGACTGAGGCCCTCCAACAGGATAGCAAAAAATGCGTAAATCACCCTCATGATTGAAAAGGGGCTTTATAAAACACAAATGTGTGAAACCGCTTATATAGAACAAAAGCACCCACTCCCATCCCTCACTTTCACCAGCTGTGACTAGTATTAAAAAAGAAAAAAAAAGGAAAAAAATGGAAAGGTGCGAACGAGTCAGGGTGAGGTGGGAAGGGATGGTGAATATTCCCCTCTCCCCCGTGCACTCTCTCTAGCTCATATTCCACCAATACGTTTTTTAAAGTGAAACACAGGTGGACGAGACCAGTGGGACAGATAACATTTGGGAACATTCTTTGGATTAAAAAGAATTTTTTATTTCTCATATTCTTTGTCTGAGCAACCGTTTGATTGCCACAATTCTAAGGCAATGGGTGCATCCCAACTGTAACCCCCAGCCTTCCCAAGCTTCCCCCTAGCCAGCTCCACCTAAATCAATACCTAGTCCTCTCTCCATATAGGAATTCGAACAAGACATTTTCTATCCTTTTACTTTTTGGAGCTTCATCTTTCCATTTCCTCCCTCTTTCTGCACACGAACAAAAGGAATGATGAGAAAACAAGGTGTAAAATGATTTTTTCCAGAGGCCCCAATAAAAACCATATGACACCCTGGGCTGCACCGCTTAATTACAAAAGGATGAAATCTTTTCGTCTACATCTGGAGAAAACATTGTCCTCATAACAGTGATAGATTTACAGCTCCCAGTCTGAACCCTCCAGTCCAGCATATAGCAATTTAGCCAAACATGGACGGACATCCAAGTCAGTGGCATAAAGTTCAGGAAGGCTGGGCTATTCTATCCCAGCACTTTGCAACAGGTCTCTCCACAGACCTGTTCTGAATTGTTTAATCGTCTAACTCTTCTACCTTCCACCAAAGGAGAAAACCCTCACGCTGAGTTATTAGACAAAACATATGTTGAACATATAGGTTACGCTTAAGAAAATTAAATGTTCTCAATTCTAGATATAGTGGCTAAATTTCACATTATGTTACATGGTAACAGGAGGCAAATTCAAACAGGCTGCATGGGCCACGATTCCGTCACTCTCACACATGTACAGTATCAGTCCCCTGACTGTACTCTGTAGACCAAACCCAAATAGAATAAAGGTCCCTGTGTGCTCATCCGTGTGCCTAAGATCTCCCATATCTCCTCTGTCTCTTCACCCTAACCTGCCTGTCTACAGCTCCACTAAACACAGACCTGAAAGCAAGCAGAGTAGTTTTGTGGCCCTGACCACTTGCAGGCCATTAATCTGGTGGCTAAGCCACTGATGTATTGATGGCACTGAGCCGGTAAGCCTGCCTGCCTCTCTCTCTTCATCCCTTCAGCTTAGGAGCCACATAGATCCACGGGAGCGCCCGTCTGGCCTCATCAAAGTAGCGTTTACCTGCCAATCGACACGGTTACTCTCTCAGGTTCCCATGGCCATAGGTTGCTGACTGTATTGACTGGGTGGACTGACAGACCCCGGAGAGGCTGCGATCAACCCTATGGTACATGCAGTCAGTCAGTCGAACTGGCAACTCATTTCACTGTAGTTTGACTAACAAATGCATGCAAAGTTCACAGCAAATCATAGAGGCTGCTGATTACATGGAAATCCCATTTGGTCTTTTTGAAGACCAGGCAAAAGGGATGTAATCTCTCTGGTATCTCTGGGACAGGGGATGTGTAGGAGTGGTTACGAGATAGGACCATGACTGATATGTCTGCAATATCATCTTTACAAGATAGGGGCTGGCAGTGCTGGAGTGAAACACTGATTAGATAGAGACAGACACTAGAGGCCTTCTCATCAGTAAGCACTGGATGTAGTATGTATGGGACGATATGAAAATTACATGTTACAATTATTGTGGCAAAAATAATTATTACGATATTATCGCAATGATCAAAATATGCTGAAAACTTAAAATGCCACTTTTGTTAACCACTTGAACCCCCACCATCTCTATTCTGGGGGGAACGTTCGCCAAAAATAGCCGATGTACAAGCTCACAAGAGCTTGTAGATCTGCTAATTTAGAAGTTGTACTGAATTTGCTGCTCAACAAAAGCTAATTCATCCTAGTGTATGATGGAGGACAATTTCACGATAACTTAAAATCTCCGCGATACAATTATTGTGAGCGTTTTTTTATCACGATAAACGATAATAGCGATTATCGTCACATCCCTAGTAGTATGTCCACGATTTAATTTCTTCAATACACCACCCATCCTCAAGTTAAAGGAAACACATTTCAGCCTAATGTGTGTCATAATAACAATTCTGAAAACAAACAATTACACAAATGTTATTTTTTCCACTTTTTATGGTTTTATGAACACCAGAACTGTTGAGTAAATGAACAAATTAGTCTATTAATAAAAAACAAGGACCCCTGAAAGTGGTAAGCTGAAGAGGAATGACATGAGATAGCAGAGCGGAGAGAGAGAGCGGAGGATGAGCTGGAGGGGTGGTGGTGGTGTGGGGGGGGTTTCAGAAAGAGGATTTGGCCGAGGAGAATGTTTAGTTTTCCAGCCTAGTTGGATTAACGATATTTAACCTTAAGCAGAGCCCCATACAAGACCACCCACTGGTTTGCTATCCATGCTGGTTTGTTTTGTGGTGATGGGGTATTTGCCTTGTTTATTAATTTCGAGGAGACAAAGCGTGGGGAAGAGTTGGCGGGAGGTGGAGGTTTCGGGGGGTGGTGGGGGTGGTGGGGGGGGCAGAATGGAAGAGTGGAGGGTGCGGGTCTAGGGGTGTATGATAGGGGTGTCTGAGTAACTGCTCTGTCTTGCCAAAGGGTGGGGGGGGGTGGGAGGGATTAGGACTGTATATCTACATGCTACATCTCTGCCTGTAGTGACAGCACCCAGCAAACTGAGTTGAACTCACCCCCCCCCCCCCCCCCCTCTGAGCCCCCTCCTCCAACCCCCCGGGCCCTCACTCTCAGCTATGCCCTCGCTTCCTCCTCCTCCTCCTCCTCCTCCTCCTCCTCCCCACGAACGCCAATCTGGCTTTTTTTCTGCTGATCTGGCAGGAGATAACAGGATCAACAGCTTCCTTGCGCGCCAGCCGGAGCGTGCTCCCTTCGCTCTTGTCCGGTTGCCCAAAAGAGGAAGACTCAAGTCAAAACAAACAGCCATTAACACAATAACTAAGGAACTATAACTCCCAGCTGACCTTGTAACAAAACATCCCCCTCCCTCCTCTGGACCCCCCCCCCCCTCCCCATGGTTCTGTGTGATGATGGGACACAGAGAACACAGTTCTATCCTCGCCACAGACCCAGGAGAGAGACAGCCTGATCTGAAATGCCCCAATCTACGCTCCGTTGTACGACGAGTCATGCGTCGAAAACAGCTGATCTACGAGTCCACAAAGCTTTGCATCCGCGACACGTTGTGGGCTTGTAGATCGGCTATTTTCGGCGCACGACACTGTCATATGACAAAGTATAAATCCAGTTTAAAGCACTGACACCCCCCCCCCCCACCCCCATCACACTGTACTCATTCTAACTTCTAACAATTATGGTAAACAGCTGGTGAAAAGCGCTGGAGAGACCAGCCAGTCCCGTCTATGTGTGCCTCCTCCTCCCCCGGCCCCTCTCTCTCTCTCTTTTATTTCCTCCTCCCTGACTGTGCAGACCCCCATAACACCCACAGAGGGGCAGTTGCACTCCCAATCAGCAGAACCAGGAGCAGCGAGCAAGCAGCAACAGAAACAGCAGCTGGGCCACGGGTCAAAGCCTGGGCCTTCTCCCTCTCTCCTTCTTGGAGGTGGGAGCTGGAGGAACTTGTGAAATTCTCGCACGCTGCCAAACGCTGAGCCCTGGAGCCCTACCCGTCACCCTGCCTGACAGCTCCTTTCTCCAATCCACTCCGATCCCCCGTTCCTCTACTACGCCCCCCCCCCCCCCCCCCCTTTGCAGTCCGCCCCCTCCGTCCTGAGCAGGGTTTGTTTTGGGGGTCTGGAGGCCCAGGTTCAGTGACAGACACCGAGATGCAAAGTGAGAGAGGTTTTCAAGTTCAGTGGTGACACACGTGTGGGGCCACCGCTGATTTTAAACACTCCCTTAGCCGTGATCTTATGTCTCGCTACCGCTCGCACGCCGTTACACTACAACATATCATGTTAACTGCACCATGCACTAACAACGTGACAATTCACACTGAGCCCTACGCTGCAAAATCCTGAGTGTTCATTTAACTTGTGGTTTTAATTACGTTTGTACACTCTCAAATTGTACAGTTAGACATTGATTCATTAACACGGAGGTTTCTATTGTGAGTTGTAATCTTTCAGCACTTCAGCAAGAGGGAATGCACACACACACATGCGCGCGCGCGTGTGTGTGTGTGTGTGTGTGTGTGTGTGTGTGTGCGTGCGCGCGCGCGCGTGTATATGAGCACGTGCACGCGCCTGCGCGTGTGAAAAGGGAGAATGGGCCGTCTCCCAGGATGTGCAGCAAGAGCTTTATTAGAGCGGTAGTACCAGTAAATCAGAGCTCAGCTCTTCCTGGAACTGCTGCAACCTTTCCCACTGAGCACTATTACTGAACAATCACAGGCCAGCCATGATAATTAGCAGAGTATCTCTGTCCAAACGAGCGTCTCTCTCTCTCTCTCTCTCTCTCTCTCTCTCTCTCTCTCTCTCTCTCTCTCTCTCTCTCTCTCTCTCTCTCTCTCTCTCTCTCTCTCTCACTACATCCCGCCACCCTGCTACCCCCACCTCCACCCCCCCACCCCCACTCCCCTCCGCTCTCCGCGACTGTCTCTCCATCTTCCTCCACTCCCCCCCTCCTCTTCAGTACTGTCTGTCTGGTGGGTGGGTGAGCCTTTGAGTGTGTGTGTGTGTGTGTGCGTGTGTGTGTTCAGTCCTAGCGGGAACCAAAGGTTGGTGGTAGATCACTGACTGGGTGACAGGCTGATTGGCGATTGACTCCTTCTGTGTGACTCCTAACGACTCCCCAGCTTTTATCTGATTATTGGAAAATACAATACAAGTTCGCGTCTTCCTTTTTTTTGGGGGGGGGGGATTCTGCAACTCTCTACTTCCCTTTCCTTGATGGGCGGGGACTCCGGGGAGGATTTGAAATCAATCCTGATAATTATGATCATTAACGTGTGTGTGTGTGTGTGTGTGTGTGTGTGTGTGTGCGTGTGTGTGTGTGTGCGTGTGCGTGTGCGTGTGCGTGTGCGTGTGCGTGTGCGTGTGCGCGCGCATGCATGCTTGCATTCCAGTCTGTGAGGCCAGTAGTTCTGGTGATCATCAGTGAAACACCTTAATGCCTTTCTACGTAACCGCTAATCCCTTCATTTACATTACAGCTGCCTTTTTGCTCCGTTACATTCCTTTTTTTTTCTGGATTATTTTCTCTCTGTAGAGCGAAGACATTTTCTTTCCTCGGCCCTCAGTGATTCACTCTGGATCGCACCAGAGGGGAAAATGAGAGGGGGAGTGAAATGTGTCCAAAATACAGATGCTTTGTGCTAGTTAGTGGGCCAGCCCTGGGCTCCACTCAACACTATGTTAGTACAGTTAAGACCAGAGAACATGATCTAAAGCCCTGTTCTCATGGGTAAGGAAGGAGAGAGAGGGAGGGGGGGGCAGCAAAACAGAGTGAGAGAGAGAGATAGAGAGAGAGAGAGGTTTGTACAGTTGTACGTATGTTTAATAGAGCGGGACCAGGACTGAGGGAGGGGTGTCGGGGCTTTCTTGGGTAGAGATTCCCCCTGTGATAGTGACGGCACTTTCTTCCTTTCTTTCCATGGCCAAGCGGCATCTGGAGTGGATTTTGTGCTAGCAGACACCGAGGAACATGATTACATTCGGCTAACTGCGCTCTAAACTGATTATGCATGTGCCAAGCTAATGGACTACATTTGCAAGAGGAAAAATAACATCCAATCAATCTCAATTACCGCCGATCGCACCGGCCCCCGAGACAAGGAAGGTAGCCAACTAACCCCTCATGCTCCACCCCTTTCCCCCCCAACTCCTGACTGGAAGCAAGGGCCTGTGCCTGTGTCTGTCTGAGGCCCCACCCATCCTGTCTGGACAGAGTAGCCGGGGCCTGGTAGCTGGATTAGCTCCTCTCTCGTCTCACCTCCGCACTAACACATGGCCAAGCCAAGCCCCGAGGCCTACTGTCAGTATCGTATTCAAACATACAGCAAAGGAGGACATGCGCTAACAGCAAAATGAGTGCGGAGGCTGGGTGAGTTCAAGCTAGCTCAGTCTGGAGTCTCCGAGGAAAGCAGAAGAGACAAAGTTTCTAAAAGCATATATGGATACTTGCTTGGGGTCATGTGCCTATTGTAATTCAGCCCATCTGCTCTTGCTTACGGGTGACCATCACAGTATCACTGGAACCACTCTAAATCCTATAGCCAGTGGGTGAAAGTTCACTTAAGAGCCACACAGCTATTGCATTGGCAGTGGAAGCAGAGCTCAGACTGGGTGTCTCTTAACGGAGCGTACAGTACTCAAGAGGAGACAGTATCACCCCCCGCTGTGTGGTGGTCCGTGCGGTCAGGACGACTTGCTGGATCTTTCCGAGGAGCTTTTGGAACATTCCAATACATGGGGTGGTGGGGGTGATATTTTTAGAAAGCCCTAATATGGGCCACATACCACAGACTCTCAAATTATCCCATCCAGCTTAGGCCTCAGTTTAAACCTTCCTTTTTAATTCCAGTAATTACAGGCTCCAATTTATATGGAGTCGTGCACACAAAGGGCCTGTTTAATGCAAACCAGTTTGATTTGGGTGAAGTGTCCCAAGCATCTCCCACATCTTACGGCCTGTTTATGCTGACTTGATGATTTATTTTCTCCCCAAAAAAAGGTTAAAAACTCTCTGCTATATGCATCAGACTTCTTTGGGGGGAGGAATAAACGAAGGTTGACTTTTTTCATCCTTGCGTAATATGCCAGGCAGCCCACTGTGGGGCTCCGCCTGTCAGTTGATCTACCAGGACCGTAAATCCAATGCGACACGAGGACGGTGACATTGTCAAGTGGGACAGCAACGCTGCCAAGAGGCCTCATAACCACCATGTACTTATCATCCACTAATCACATTTTGCGGATCATGGAAAGCAATAATAATTCTTGTCAACTTTTAAACGTCTTTGTTTTTTAGGAGTGTATGTCAGCTGGTGCACGCGCTGCATGCTTATGAAGACCGGCAGCGTTCTGGGGGTGAGAGAGAGAGTAGGTAATTTCTGGGCAGATGCACTCTCTCTTACTCCAGAGATCAATTGGTTTTAAGACGTATGGAGCCATCTTAAGAGGCTTAAGTCATGAAAAATGATCATGCCTGGATGTGTTACATATTTAATCCCCCCCACCGCCTGTGCAGTGGTATGACATATGCCTGCTCCTCTCTCCAATAAAGTTGAGAATAAAAAGAGACAGTGAGGGAGGGAGAGAGAGAGAGAGAAAGAGAGAGAGAGGGGGGAGAGAGAGAGAGAGAGAGAGAGAGAGAGAGAGAGAGAGAGAGAGAGAGAGAGAGAACACACATCTGTCTGTTTCTCTTTTACCATTTTGGCTCATAGTGCGGTGGGAAGGCAGACAAGAAAATGTAATATAAACTTTTCCGTGTCCTTTCAGACAAAACAATTCTTTCCCCACCCTAGGTGTTAGGAGGTAAAGAGTGGATGCCAGAGGTCTGTCTATTTTAGTCCAGTGTGAGACAATGCCATCGGCATGTGGGCCGGGGGCGAATCCGGACACTTTGGTCCAAGGGAGGATGAGCCGGAGCCTGGCTAAAGCCTAGTTTATACATTGGTGCACAAACCATGTCGCTTGATGAAAAGAAGTGATTTTCAAAAGCAGGTTTTTCAGTCGAGCGACAGCTTGACAGGAATAAACATTCGTTGAGCGACAGTGTTGTGCAACGGAGTGTAAATTAACCCTGAGAGCCTCTGCTTTCACAAGATACTTCCCTGTATTCACAGATTGCGATGCATATTTTAACGTGAGAGGTATTTGCGAAAGCGGGAGGAGGCGCGGCGAAGCCGCGCCTCCGACCAAGTGGAGCTTACTATGTAACCCTGCTTGGGTTGTGTCTCTGTATCTCTGTATCTCTGTGTCTCTGTGTGCACTGCCTGTGTGCAGCTCCTCTGAGATAAGTAAATGTCCAATTTAGACGTACCATACATCAAATGAAAGGTCTTTGAAAACTGAACACACCTGTCAAGGTTGCGTTTAAGCCCGCCCCTTCCCCCGGAAGCCACGCCCCGGAGAAGGCTCCTAAAAACTCCCCATTGAAACCCCATGTTAAATGAAAAGTGCCCGAATCGCTCCCAAACTTTTTCTACCCCCCCTAAGTGGGGGTCTACGAACAAATACATCGGGCTCGGATTTTGGCTCCGCCCCCCGGAAGTGGGTGAAACAGGCACTTCAAACACTTTGTTGAATTGTTCAAAAACATTCAAAGTTTTTTTTTTGGGAATTTGTATTTTTCTAAGATGCTCCTTTTAACGCAGATTTTTTGGAGAAAAAAAAATAAAAAAATATTGGTTACTTTTTTTTAAATATTTTTTTTCATTCTTTTTTTTCTTTTTTTGCGTTCGCTTACCGCGTTTGCGCGTCTTACTTGTTGTAAATACCCTGCTTGTTTGTCTGGGCATGTTCCTGTGTTTGGTGTTTCCCCTCACTGCTCTACATAGGCTGTGATGGCATTACCCCCAATCCAACCCCAAGATGACCTGTTCACTCTGACCCTACTTGAGGGTCAACATGGGAGGCCAGCATCATCACACCTCCCCCTTAATGGAGTGTTGAAAAATGATTTCTCTCTGTTGGGGTTTTTTATTCTTTTCCATTAGAAAGGCCTTGCTGACAGGAAACCTGCAATAAAAAACCATCAGTGGATTCGAGGAATCATTCATAACGCTGGGGTGAGGGGAGCGCTTTCAGAGGTTTGAAATGGACCACTTCACCTCTTGTTTTTAATGTGATTAAAAACACTCTGCATAATATGCTACATTTTTCATGCAGCTTTTAATAGCCCATTTGCCAAAAACAGTTACACTGCAAAGGACACAGACAAAAAAAAGTCATGCTCTTATAAAAGCAATATAATATATTGTTTGTTTTGCCTATGTACTTTCTCGGAGCCAAACACTTGAAAATGGAGTGGAGTCTTTCGTGTAAATAAAAGCAGTCCCTGCAAGCACTGAGACAAGAGTGCATACTGCAGTGGTGTGTGTCAGTATCTGTGGGTGTGTACAGAGTGTAGGTTTACAGGGAGTATGTGTTTGTTTATATCAGAATCCGTGCTGTGTGTGTGTGTGTGTGTGTGTGTGTGTGTGTGTGTGTGTGTGTGTGTGTGTGTGTGTGTGTGTGTGTGTGTGTGCGCGCGCGCGCACACACGTGTGTGGCTATGCCAGTTTGGGTTAAACACAGAGGGGCTGCGGCCACAGACACACAGGATAGGTGCCTAAGTGGAATCAGGCCCGTTAGATTTATGGCCATTTGTTCGGAGAGTGTTCATCCATTGGCTATTATGGAATGATTAGAGGAGAAGGTGAAGCTCCAAGTCCAGCGAAAATCAATACGGCTGTCGAGAACGATTCAGCCGTTCCCGCTCGGAGGAGTATTAGCACCAAACCTCTGTCTCCTCTCACTTCTTCATCCCTATCCGAGTGATTCACCCCTAAAGCCGCCCAAGCCGCTTCACCTGCCATGTTCTTGTCTGACTGCGGCATGGCCCTGCTTTGCTATGGCTGCTGGGAAGGCAAGGGTTAGACAACAAAGCTATCATTCATTGCCGAGGGAGAGGAGTTACATTAGTGGTGTGGGTCACCATTGGGAAGCCTCATGCTGCTGCCATGGAGCAATATCAAGTGAGGAAGGACACAGTCAAAGGCACCTTTACGGATTTTTCTTTCTTTTTTTTGGCCCGACAACCTGACCATGTCATATTTTGCTAAGAACAACTCAAACACTGTACAGCCCCATGTGTTATCATAGTACCACACAATAGGGCAGAGATATGGTTACAAGCGTGAGTATACAGTAGCATCCTGTGCGAGCAGAATGTGATTCATTGGTCATTAATACCTCTGGGACGTCTTAATACATAAAATGTGTAAATAGATAAGAAGAAGACAGGTGGGGGTGAGTGGAGATCGCTTACCTTGTACAGTTTCAGGCTGGCCTCGTGACGGGAGTTCACCGTGTGCATCCTCAGCTTCTCCAGGCTGTTGGTGTAGTAGTCACAGGCATTGCACTTCAGGTGCACCGGGTTGCCGATGGCCACGCACTTGAGGCGCCACTCATTGCCCTTGCCCCCTTCTTTGATGTGGGCCACCAGCTGGTACTTCTGCACATGCTTGTCCGTCTTGCAGTGCAGCTGGAAGTTGGCCTTGAGCTGGGTGGTGTAGCGGCACAGCTTGCACTGGTGCGAGTCGCCCACCACAGCGCGCCACTCCTCCTCGGGCAGGCTGCGCTCGGCTCCCATATGCATGCCCAGCACGTCCAGGTTGTCGGTGGTGAAGCGGTTGCAGACGGCGCACTGGAACAGCTTGAGGGAGGGGTCGCTGGTTTGGGACAGGCTCTCGCCCAGGGTCATCAGCTCCTCGGACACCAGCTGACCACCGCCCAGCCGCACATCCATAGGGATCTCCCCGCCTACTGGGGGGAGGGGGGTGCACAGACAGACACACAGAGAGGGGGGAGAGGGTACAGAGAAGTGGACAGTGTTTAGTTGGTTACATCCACATGTTGAGTCGGTTATATTCAAAATTCACAAGGTCCGATATGAAAGTCCACCTTTCACGGATTACTCCTATCTAGCCATCAATCTATTTCAGTTTGTGTTACATGAACTTCCCTGGACATAAGGAGTTATTTAGAATTTCTCAGAGGGGGTGGAAGCATGGGGTTTTCCAGAGGAGCTCTCAGTTTGAGCCTCTCTCAGCAAGGAAAACGTCCTGGGAAAAGTGAAAGGTGCGCGGTTCAACTTTCAACAAAGAGCCGTGTTTGTCTCCGCAGTCAAAGTGGATTTGCTTTCCAGGCCCAATACCCCTCGGAGGATAATGTGCATGTGTGTATTTATGTGCCTAATTTTATTAAATCAAGATTATCCTTCCTTTGAGCTGGGAAAGAAGAAAGCCTTGGCTTTTTCGCAGGGAGAAGAAACTCGCACAACCGAAGTATGGACTTACACGCTGTCCTGTTTGGACTGGTGCACTTTCACAGCCTGACACTAAATCAACTCCAGAGGCCATGAGCTGTGCAGAAAAAAGAAAGTTATTTTATCATTACTGGAGAACTAAAGAGTTCCCAAGCACACATTACTGTAAATCAAATCCAGTGCCCTTGTTCACTGCATAATAATAATAAAAAAAAGAAAATCCACTTCTCTGTTTGGATTCTTTTGCTTCTTTCTCTCCAGATTGCCTCTAAATCAATACAGACACCTAGCAGATTAATCCTGCTTGGTACTGAGTACAGAGTCTGAATGATGGGAAGAAAAAAAAAACAGCAGGCGCATATCCAACGACACCAACAGCAAAACCAATATCTATACAGTCTGGGAAGACTGGGCTGATGGGGAGGGGGGAAAAAGCCCCAAAAAATGAGGTAAGAGTGGCCAGGGAGTTTTTGCCTTCTCTTGCTGATCTTTAATCTATCACTGCCCAGACTGAGCACGCTGGCTTGACCCCGCCTGGCTTTACACTAAATTAATTCCAGCAGCCCCTTTTTATTTATTGCTGCAGTATGCGGCCTGCACTTGGACTTTTCTCCATTACCTGAGTTTTTATAGCCAGGAGAGAGAGACCTTTGAGAAGCCCCCTGAAATCACTCACAGACGCTGCTCTCCAAGCCACGGCTCTCTCCTCCCACCGCCTCACCTCATCCCAGACCCCCCCCCCACCCCCACCACCACAGGCCCATCTTTTTTTCACACCTTACATCTGTCCTCTCTCCGTGCTACGTGGCTCTCATGCTCTCTTCCTCTGCAGAATCAGTGATCCAACACAGACAGGGCTTTTTTTCTCGTCCACCTTCTTGCTGCACAACGTTATACCGTTCCGTTTTTCTTGTGGTTTTTGCGGACCTACCATGTGTTTTGATGTAGGCAAGCTCTTTCACGTACAAACTATAATATTGTGACTGTATTTCTGTCAGTCCGTATCGATGTTTAGAGAAAGGCGAGGGATGTCGGGCCTGGAAATATCTTCACTTTCAAATAACATTATAGGTTGATATAAACAGACATCATTCGGGAATCTTGGAAACTCTCGATACAAGAGGCCTCCCAAGTATGAGCCTTTATACACACAAGCTCAGTCGGTTGGGCTTAATTCAACATCCAAAAGATAAGCTGGCTTCACTGGATTTGCAGAGGGCTACACCTGGAAGGAAGTATGTTACACAACAAAGTAAACCACACAATGGCTAAAAGGTTCTTTCCCCTCTCTTTTCTCTCTCTTTCTCTCCCCCTCTCTCTGGGTCGCGGGTGTGAGGATTATCAAGATGAGATCATGTGAGGTCAGGATTTGTCATCTCGTGTTCAAAAGTCAAACATTTCTATAGCGCTTTTATCCAAAGCACTTTACATTCACATATCGACGTTAGAGGCTACCAAGGCAAGGCACCAGCCCGCTAATCGAGAGCAGTTCGGGCTTCAGCATCTTGCTCAAGGACACTTCGACACAAAGCCAGAGGGAGCCTGTGATATCAAACCAGGAACCTTCCGGTTCCTAGGCGGCTCGCTCTACCTCCTGAGCCTCAACATACTGTACAAGAAAGAACAACAGCCAGTGCACATTATCTAAAACCACCTCTGTGTTGTACAGAATGTATGTATCACATGGTCCAGGGTCTCGTTGTAAAGACAGATCTTCTCAGTGAGACTTCCTGGGCTGTGTGTGTGTGTGTGTGTGTGTGTGTGTAGGCCTGTCACAATTATTACATAATCACCTAATCGCGATTATTTGAGACGTTCAATGCCAAAAAACTAAACAAACTTAACAAATTAAATCGTTAATCGCAATTATTTGAGTGAAGATTAATCGTCATCTTAAATGTGTAATCGTGACAGCCCTATGTGTGCGTGAGTGTGTGTGTTGCATGCTTTACGCTCAATATCCAAATGTGCGTGCGTGGTGGTGGGTCAGAGCCAGTGTGTGATTGTGCATGACAACACTGTAGTTTACGGGCCTAGACTAATGTCTCATCATTGCCACCCTGTAACATGCTTATTAAAGCGAGCCTCACAGGAAAATGAACCAGATGGCAGAAAAGGGGGGGAAAAAAAGAATTAGTCACAGCAATCAATTCTTGTTCTCGTCTTTGAACTGGCGACAGTTAGAGACAAGTCTGTACAAACTGTGGGGTTGTAACTGGCACGCCAAACACTCAGCTATGCTGCTGAATTACCCACGCTGGGTCCTCCATCCTTCCTTCTTTGACCAAGATAACATTTATAGCCTCAATTACAAAGTTGGGGGGGGGGGGGAGGGGAAAAAAAGCGGAGAACTCCAGTGGCGGAGTTCAGCGGCAGTTTGGGAATAATGACATAAAAAGGCTGTGGTGTTCAGAGGGAGCCTGGCTGCCTGAGGGACGAGGCCGGGAGAGCAGAACACTGAGCCCTGGCCCTCTCACACTCACACCAAGCTTTTGTGAACAAAATTAGATATCACAAAGGGAAATTCCCAGCTAAAATGACCCAGATATAGTGTCATAGACTGAGAGGTCCTGTTAAGAAATGTGTGTGGGAAAACAAGGAGAGAATGAGAGAGAGAGAGAGAGAGGCAGAGAGAGAGAGAGAGAGAGAGAGAGAGAGAGAGAGAGAGAGAGAGAGAGAGAGAGAGAGAGAGAGAGAGAGAGAGAGAGAACAAAACAGAGAGAAAAATAAGAGTGCATCTGTTTTTAAAATGGTAAATCCGTTGCTGTTGCTGTGTCTCATTTCATGACTAAAAGGTATTTTATACCCATAACAATCAACAGAAAAAAGCCATGGTTACATTGTTGGCAGTATATTCTGTTCTTGCAGATGCTATTTGTGTGTTTTATGATGGCTGATTTCTGTATATCGATTTCACTTTGAGTCATATAGCTGCAAGTATGTAGACAAAACTAAATAACAGACAAGGCTTGTACTGTACACCAGCACAGCCAGGCAATAGACAGAACAGGAGCTCTGGGCATTCTATCACATGGACAACACACTGTCTGTATCAGTTAGGAAAGTGTCTCTGGGTTAAGCCTACTCGCTAAAATGTTCTCAGTTTAAACATCTCTCTTTCACTTCCCGCTATCTGTGTCTCAATAGCACCATGCTTTAACAAGGGGGAAGGATGTCAAGTTCAGTAGGGCATGCATACCTTAGGGCAAACCAAAGAGAGAGAGCTGCCAGAGTGATAGATAACAGCGTGTAAGAAGAAGGCCACGACTACAGTGTTCCTATTCAACCCCCTGTGTGTTGTTAGCTTAATTAAAAAAACATTGTTATGCATTGCCTAACCTTGCGATTCAGACATGTTTTATACATGCTATGTGAACTGCAAGAAAACACGCGCCGGTAATTATGACATAATTATTATACAGAATACCTATTGTTTGGTTCAAACGTATCTTCTCCGTTTTCAAAGCTGATTCTTCTATTAACATACATCTGACTGTGTATTTAATGTTTTATTTTTAAATAAACAGCTGCAGGCAGTTCCCACCCTGGTGAACTTGTGCTGAACTGCACTGTATGTGTGTTTCTGTGGTGACCTGAGGCACTTTTAAGGTTCTGCAGAGAAGGGAAAAAACGGGATGCACTACTGTATGAAGCCAAAATGTACTCCAATACACTCAGTGTAACCACTTGAACCCTTGTGTCCCTATTCTGGGTCATAATAGACGAGCCTTCGGGGGCAAAAATCGACAAGTTCACAAGGCATACGTTGTACGTTGTGAGCTTGTAAATCGGCCATTTTCATGGAAGAGATGGGGAAAAAAGTAAGGGGCCAAGTACAGACCCTTGGTGGACCCCTGTCAATGACGTATATAGAGTTTAAGTAGTTAACTCAGAGACCTGTAACGCTTTTACTGTGTGTTACTAACTCACCTAGTTGAGGAGCTAGGGCTGCCATGTTGGGATCTAGGTGGAAGCTTCCCATCAGGAACTGGGCCTCAGCTCCAGCAGGGTCGATCTTGAGACCCGGGGGCAGGCTCATGTTCTGGGCCAAGTAGTACTGGTAGAGCTCGGCCTCGGAGGGCGAGGGCATGGCTCCCAGGCCCATGCGGCTGTGCTGCATCTGGGTGACGTTCTGCTGGAGCAGCATCATGTTGTGCATGTGCTTCTCGCTGGTCATGTGGATGCGTAGGTTCCGCGCCACGTTGGTCTCATAGTCACACACTTCACACCGCCACGTGGGTTTGCTTTTTGGCTTGGTGGGTGAGGGGGCCCCGCACGGTCCGGCCATATTATGGGCGGAGGACTGCGTAGGGTGGTGGTGGTGGTGGTGGTGGGGAGGGTGGTGGCTGCTGGCCTGGGTCACCGATGGGACGGCCACCACTCCTCCCGGGGCGAGACCAAACACCGGCTCCTGACCAGTGTTGATGGTGCCTCCGTTCTGCAGTGTCTGCATGTTGTTGAGGTGCTTATCTGACTGCATGTGAATGCTCAGGTTGCCCTTTGTGGTAGTTGAGTAGTTACACACCTAGAAAAAGTCAGGCATTTTTAGTTGAACTTGTTATATACATTATGTCAAGCTATGAATTCATTTATAACAGTTTAAAAATGTTCCAAAGCCTATCATGGTGTATTTCCATTGTTTCCATCCCATTAATTTCAGTACAGTTTGAAAATCAACTTGCAGAGGTAATCCAACACACTAAATATCATTACACAAGGGGGGTTATACGGTAATTACGTTGTTGTTGCGTTTGCATGCATTTTAAAACTAGGAATGATTTGGACAGTAGCAATGAACAATAAGTTTGTATGGTTCTATGATTTTTTTTTTTTTTTTTTTTACAAATAATCCCACCCTGAGAGTATAATATATGACCACATATCTTCTCTACAAACCTCACAGCGGAAGGGCTTATATCCACAGGTGTAGCTTTCTCCACGGGCCAGACGAGGATGGCTCTGACCACTGGTGCAGTACGAACAGGTGCCTCCAGAGTCTGGGTGCTTCTCTTTCATATGGGCCTCCAGGGTCTGCTGGTACTTGTAATGCCAGTTGCACTTGGGACACTTGAGTGTCTTGCATGAGTTGCGCGAGTGCATCATGGTCATGTGGCCGCCTAGGGAACGCGAAGAACCCAGGACGGTGTCACACTTGGGGCATTCCACCCCGCTTCCTCCACCGAGCCCGTGGTTCTGTGAACACTCGCCCAGCCCCGCCATGTCACAGGAGCCCCCCGCGAGAGGGTGGGAGTGAGGCGAGGCGTGGAGGTGATGGAGATGGTGGTGCATGTGGTGATGGTGCAGGAGGGCACCGTTGTCCTCCTCTCCCTCTGCCGGGCAATCATTTGGTTCTGGAGCTGTGGCACTATCTCGATTGGCACTTTCGTCGGCGGCAGCGTTGGAGGCCAGAGGCGAGGAGGAGGTGCCGGCCGCGTCGTCCTCGTTCCCTCTGGCGGCGGCTGCCGCCATTGCCATGGGGACGGAGGGCCCCTGGCAGTTAAAGCTCAGAGGGAGCTCTGAGGTCCTCCCCCCACCGTCTACGGCCGAAACCTCTTCCCTGACAGATGAAGTTGAAGCCGGGGCTTTGCTGTTGAGCATGGAACTGACCGCAGAGGCGCAGGCAGAAGGCTGGAGAGCGCTACTAGGCATTAATAAAGAAGATTTGGAAATGCTTTGGTTTGAGACAGCCGGTTCCCCTACTTCACCTCTGCCGCTGCTACTATTACCACCACAGGCCACTGCAGCGCCTTCCTCCTCCACCTCATCCTCTTCCTCCCCTAATAAGAGATCCTCTTCTTCCTCCGAGCCACCTATCTGGCTCAACAGGTGTACCTTGTTCTCGTGACCATCCATCTCCCCGTCCTCTCCCTTGCAAGTCCCCTCTTTCCCAGCAGGCCCCTCTGTTCTCCCTCCCTGTTTGGGCAGGGCACTGGAGTCTTTGGCAGGGCCTGTGGTTGAGGTAAGAGTGGGTGCTTTAGGGAAGCCCTGGCCTCCCAGAGAGAGGACAGAGCCCAGCGGGCCTTGTTGTTGATGGAGGCTAGAGTCCGAGTCTTTCATCAGATGGGCCTCGTTGGCCCCACTACCGCCTCCAGCCTCCAGGTGGACTCCGCTGAACGAGCCGTAGAAGCTCTGGCCGGAGTTCATAGGGAGCATGGTGGGCGGTGGTGGAGAGCTCTTGTTTTTTGGTTCCAGGAAACTGATGAGGGGTTCTTTGTCTTTCCCAATGCCCTGGATGATGGCAGACGCGTGCTTGTCCCCCAGCAGCCGCCGCTCGTCCTCGCACAGAGTCATGCGGTGGTCGTGGACGGCGTGCGTGGCAAATGAGCGCGCGTAGCCAAAGGACAGCTTGCAGAGGAAACACATGAGAATGGGCTTTCCTTTGCCATAGAGGGCCAACCCATCGAATTTGGAGAAATCCACGTTGTTTGGAACATCTTTGGATACGCAGGACTTCTTGGCAGACCCGTCGCTGTTCAGGTAATCCTTGTTGCTTTTGTGTCGCACATCAAAGACACGGTAACTGTGCAGGACAGGACTGAGGCCTGCCAGGGTTGAGGTATTGGGGAAACCTTGGTCTGAGTTGCCAAACCACTTCCCGAAGGACGAGGCTATGTGGAACGTGTTGATAATCTGAGGGTAGACCGACGATGAGGTCCCAGCAGGTTCCCCCGGTTTCCCCCCGCTGGGGAGAGAGTTTGTGGGAAGCAGGCCGGGTACTGAACCCCCACCACTTTGGATCAACTGGCTGAGACTCTCCACGATATAGGCCGAACCGTCCGGCTGGTACACGATCTCTCCGGCCAGGTTCTCAACATCGCTGCTTTCCTCTTCCTCTTCCTCCTCTCCCTCCTCACTCCCGCTCTCGGTCGTGCCCCTCCGCCGCGACGCCTGCTGCCGCAGCAGCGTGGGCATGCCCACTCCTCCCCCGGGAGCCATGGGCACCCCGGGAAACGGCTGCAGACTCGGGAAACAACTGTCGATCTCCATTTCGTCCAAGTCTTCTGATTCTTCCTCCTCTCCGCAGCTCACTCCTTCTGGCTCCTCCTCTTCGCGTCCCTCTCTTCTAGGGTGCAGGCGGCCCGTGGCGGAGCCGTCGCTGTGGGCCAGGGGTGATGTCTGGTCGGACTGCCGCGGCTGAGGCTCTCTCAGCCCGTCATGGGGCGCACTGGGGGTTTGGGGTTGAGAGGGGTAGGGAGCAGAGAGAGACAGGGGATCCAGGGAAGGGGGCTGGTTGCCGGACGGGACCTGCGAGCTAGAGTGATCGTTCCAGGGTTGCGGTTGCTGCTGCTGGGAGGTGGTGGAGGAGCCGAGCCCATCGTCTGTCCCAGAAACCACGGGAGACTCACAGCTGTCCATGCTGATGCCTACATGAGGCGCTCATCGCATCCAGGCCTGTGAAGACACAGAATGGGAGATAAGAGGTTAGGCAGCTAATGGCTGTACATAATGAGACAACACATGCGACACACAAGCAACATACACGCACACCCGCACACCCGCACGCAGGCACACCCGCCCGCACGCACATACGCAGGCACGCACACACACACACTCCACCTTTTCCATACTATTGTTCACATCCTAAGTGGCTATACTGCCCTGCACTATGCTGCAAAACAAAGATCGGATGAGAGATATCTTCATGAAAGGAACACCTATGTATAGAAACCATAAGAAGACATTTAATGTACACTATTGTCCAATGGGTGAGAGACAAGAGTCTGAGATATAATTGGAAAAATGACAGAGTGCTCATTATGCCAGATTAGGTACTTAAACACAATACCTGAGACAAGCACTAATAAGCCATCCATGATTCATCTTCCTGCCATCTCAGGAAGGTACCATCTTTTATCTTCACCTTCCAAACAACACCCCTAATCTTACATTCTGCAAATCCTACATCCGTTTTTAATTAACTCCCAGTCAGAAAAGAGGAGAAACAGGCCAACTTAATGGATAAAATAGATCCATTGTGAGATAATTAGACACTGAGAAGCCACCCATCAGCACATGATACATTTACATAACTGGAAGAACTAGTGAAGGGAACTGATTAAAACGCCATTGCTATTTCTGCGCCAGCTAAGACAAAACAAATGCAAAGTTCAACATTGTCACAATATGCACCAATAACATCCTTCCTTTCTGGCTGAGTGTATACAACATAGTATACAATAGAGCCACGTTAATATATATGCGCATACACTCTAAAAAGCCTAAAGTAAAAAAAGCCAGTATTTTCTATGAGCCCAAAATACACAAGCTGGGTTGGGACTTAACTGCAGCTGTGTTTAGATCTGGCATCCAATAACCTCTACGCTCAGCCTGGTTTCAAACACTCCAGTCGTCCTCCGCCTCTGAAATAATAAATGGGAGCTGAGCTTTCGGGAGCTGGCCATGCCCCGAGCATCTGAGAGGCCCGACACAGGCCGCAATTTAGAGCGCAGAGGAGATAAAATGATAGTGCGAGATACTGCTGAGCTAATAATTTTATTAAAGGGATGCAGCCAACATTGATTAAAGGGGGCGACCGGGCTGAAACCAATAACTCTGGCCTGCCCTTTAACCTGCCAGTGTTGAATATTACATGAGGAAAGTTTCCCGGCACCACGCTCCCCGCCATGTCCCGGCTGATTAGCACATTCACTGCTTGCATTTGATTTATTTACTTATTTACTTAGGGATGCAAATTTCAAGTGGTGATCAGAACAGAGTCTCTACCCCCACCCCGTATTAAACACTGAGGGCTGAGAGATTGATAATGTCTGTCTGCGTCTTCATGAATGTCTGATGAGCCCCCCCCCCCCTCACACATACATACACACACACACACACACACACACACACACACACACACACACACACACACACACACACACACACACACACACACACACACACACACACACACACACACACACACACTTTATATGCATTTATAACAATATGCACTACTGGGACATTTGGCAGAAATAGCAGACCTACAAGCTCACAATGTGACATAACGCATAACGTTGTAAGCTTGTAGATCGGCTATTTAGTAATAGAGCCCTGGGGGACAACAGTCAACTAAGTATACACGGTTTAAGTGGTTAATGTGGCTTTCTGAAATAGTACATGAATAATGGAAAGATTGAAAGGATGATTTGATGTAGAAATATAACATAGCTATTATATGTTTTAAAGGGATAGTTCACCCCCAAAATGATTTTGCTTCTCACGATTAGTCACCCCATGGAGACTTGAATTCATAGATGTTTTTTAGTTTTTGGCACATTCCTAAGCCAATAATTTGATGACCGGCAGCGGTTACGGTAGGAGACACAAAGAGTCTCCTTTGTGTCTCCTACCGGAACCGCTGCCCACCTGTCCGCTGGTCATCAAATTATTGGCTTAGAAATGTGACAAAAACAAAAAAATATCCATGAATTCAAGTCTCCATGGGGTGACTAATCGATAGAAAATAAGCATTTTTTTGGGTGAACTATCCCTTTAATACACAATCAGATTTTTTTTTCCCCGATTCGATCCCTGGCTACCCCTGGGTTAGTGTCGAAGTCTCCTTGAGCAAGACGCTGAACCCCTAACTGCACAATGAGAAGGATTGGTGCCTCTGCCGGCGGTATGTGAATGGGTGAATGTAAATATGTAATGCACATATTGTAAAGCCCTTTGGGTAAAGGCGCTATATAACTACACCATTTACCATCGAGACAATATTCCTCTCTCTCATCATGCCACTACTGCACTTCGGATTGGTGAAAAGCGACAGCCGTTTTCTCTGTACACAGCCTCATCCGATTTTATTGTTTACACTCCACACAAGCTAACCCAGATGACCTCCGTGTCGCTTTGCATACAGAATGAAAGATATTAGTCTGGCTGGCTTATTAACAGGATTGCTTTATACAGACAGACATGATTTAGAGCCGGCTTCCATATTGAGTGAGGGGATACAAGGCCTTCTTGGTCTGTATTTATTATCTGCTCCATTAATAAGAGGAAGGCTATGAGCTCAACAGCCATTTCACACAAATGGACTGGAGGGACTCAGGAAGAGTAATGGAACACAAAAAAAAATATGCCACATGTCAAAGAGACAAAAGAGGGATTATTTTAAACACCTGGATAAACTAAAGGAGAAGTAAATGAATAGACACTGTTTCATAAATGTGACATCTCTAATGAGATGGCCCTCGCAGTAAAAGTCTCCACACGTCCTGTCTGAACACGGAGGAGGATTCACACCTTTCCTGTAATCTGCTCCATCGGGGCCCCTCCTCCAGATTCCAGTGCCTGTCTCGACCGCTCCTGGGAACACTGGACCCACATACACAACCACTACTTAAGACTGTTCCCACTCTGCGACCTCTAAAACCCCCTGTCCTCTTCTACAGGCTGATAACACCCGACAGGCTGGCTATAACAGTGGGCCGTACTGTAGGTTCGGCACCCACTGGTTCCCGTCATCCCGTTGCTACATGCCCGAAGCAATTAGCAGCTGTCAAGTGGAACAGGACGACCCCTGATCAGTGCTGGACCTGTGAGCCATGTCCCACTGCTTACCGAAAACGGGATTGCTCTTTAAAAATCAAGATGGCCTAATTCAATAACCTGCAGTGGTTACTGATGAGCAATAGGATTGTCTGGAGTCGGCAAGTCGCAGATGGGCCGGCTGATAATAACGCTGTATGTCTCTAGAAGGGTCCGCCCTGGCTCAGTGACACCTGTTTCAAGCAGGAAAAGCTCTAATCTTTCCGAGGCACTAAGCAAGGCCACAAGACAGACGGAGAGACGCGGTTCGAAGGCGAAGGGGAAGTTGAGGAGGCCGGCGTGTCTCTGTGTGCCGACTGCCGAGTGTGTTAATAACCACAAATCAAAAAGGATGAATCATACCCGCCCAGGGTAACCACTGCTGCTCCTCCACACGCTGTACAATGCAAATACGTTGTCATCTTGTTTTTGCATATTGGCGTCAATGGTGACTGCAGGAAAACAAAGTGATCGTGCTGTAGCCTGTGCTTTGTGGTTCCACCTCTGAATGTGGGCCCACTGGGCTAACAATAAGCAGGCTGTATGCAGCCAAAACAAGCCTCTACTCACAATAAGAGATAATCAGAGGGAGGAAAAGGCAGGATTCCTGAGCTTCTCTGAAGGAGTGCATGCCCATGCACAGAGCCTGACCGGCACAACTCCAAACTCTTCCAGCAGTCCCCCGCCATCTCTGTCTCTGTCCTCTGACACAGGAATAAGATGCCATATACTCCACCCTCCTCTCCCTCCATCCTAACAATGCAGATAAGGCTCAGCCTCCTGAAAAAAGGCCCAGGTCCTAATGAACCCTGTCAGAAAGTGGGTCTGGATGTCATTTGGTAAGGGATGGAAAATGAGATAAGTTTTTATTTATGGGTCCTTTCATTAGGTGGGATTTACTGGCCGAGCGAGGGAGGAATTATAGGCTAAGGAGGCATCTGATTATAAGCATGCCCAATCACCTGCCTGAAGGCCTGGCCTTGCCTCCAGAGAAACCTTCTCTCAAGGGTCTCCTGGGGAATTAACTCTGGCCCGGCCCCGACTGAGAATCCGAGCGGGCAACGGGCGTGACAGGGGCCTACAACCCTACAACCCTCCCCACCACACACACACACGCCGTCACCTACTACAGCCATCCTGATACTGAGGGGACACCTCCCTTCACTACCCACAGCCCCCCCCCCCCCCACCATACCCCCTACGCAACACACCAGACCCTCCTTCCCATTGTCCTACATGCTGCCTGTCTACATGTGTTGTCTGAGCCATCACAGAGCCTGGCCAGCCACCGCAGGGTAAGGGGTGCTTATTGGAAAATCAATGGCATAAATGCTAAGCAAGTTACAGGAAGATGTGGGAAGGAAGGGTTCTTATTGATAAAGCAGGGGGAAGGCCTTTGATGTTGCACTGGGGACATGCTCATTGATGGGGGAACCATTGTAGTCCTCAGGCAGAATGAGGCCCGGGTTTATCTCCGAGGTTCATCCCAATTAATCACCAATATGCGGTACCCATGCATGCATCGGACTCTTTAGTTTAAGTCCAAGTTACTGCCCTGCGTTTTCTGGTTCAAACACTGTGCTGTTATGGCGATGCCCTTTACATTCACACCAGTGTCATGTGATTGTCTGTTTGTACTTGATTTCTGCTGTATATAATCTGCCTGTGGGCTACTAACCTGCTTACATACATGATACATTGCTTCCTCATTCAACTGCAACCTCCTCACCTGTTCCAAAGACGTGACTCTCACGTTAAGAGCACTTGTCCTTACTGAATGGAATTGTCATCCCAAGCCATACATTATTGACAACAATTAAGCCATGGTAAATACATTATGGACCAGAGAATGGTTATCATTTCTGATTCCTAACGCAGTAAATCAGAAGTGTCCAATTAGCCTTGCATGTTTTGCTCCCAGTGTGTTGTAAACATCCTGTCCACCCTCTCTCTACAGGGTCTATAATGCAGACATAAGGGTGCTCCAGTTCTGTTCCTACTTCAGGAGGCAAAAAGTCACCTCAGGTCGATGGCACTCAGCCTGTAAACAGGGCTTCCCGTAAAATCAATGATCTTCAGGAGGAGCTATCAGTCTGTGGAACAGAAATAGCCGTGGCTGTGTTGGGTCTGAGGCGGGGGAGAATAGGGACGTGTGCTTGTGTGTGTGTGTGTGTGTGTGTGTGTGTGTGTGTGTGTGTGTGTGTGTGTGTGTGTGTGTGTGTGTGTGTGTGTGTGTGTGTGTGTGTGTGTGTGTGCGTAGTAGGGTGTAGTAGTGTAGCGCAGACAGTGTAGCGTAGTGTAGTGTATAAACGCTGGTCACTGTAGTGCATGTGAGAGATAGCTGAGTTGAGCGCACGTGGTTTCTGTCACGTAACAATCACTACAAACCTACAGGCCTGAAGCACTGAGAACAAGATATAGACTACAACTACAACTCCCAGCATTCATCACTACTGTTGCATAGACTTCTTGCTTGAAGAATCTGAAGACTAGCATTGCAAAAACATCACTTAGGGCTAAAATATCCTTGCTGATTACAATATGAACATACTCGAGCACCCAGGGGGCAATGTATTTATTGTTTTTTTGTTTCACAGCACTCACTTTTAGTAACCATTATGCACTAGCATTGCTTTTCCCTGGCCAGAGAAAGCAAAATTGATTTTTTTGTAGTATCAATTGCCTCCTTTGTTAACAGACTTGAAATAGAGCCTTGAAAATGATTTTATCCTTTACGCAACATCATCAGATTCTGCTAATCCATTCCACGTTGCAGAACGGAAGCCAACTGATTTGAGGCAAAAGTAGCGGAAAAATCCCTACGCACATAACTCCTGCCATTCAGAGACAGGACAGTGTGAGCTAAATGATCCCTATCACAGCTGAGCTCATTTCCAAATAATCCAGAAGGGATTCTCACATGGCACGAGTGTGTCCTCACTTTCAGAGGGTGTGACAGAAACAGCGTGCCAGTGTAATTAGAAGTGGTTAATTAGCTGCAGGTTAATTACTGGGTTCTGGGGAGTGTTGTTGAAAGGGCTGGTATGGTGGCAAAGCAAGAGGAAGCAGAGAGCACACAGCAGGAAGCCCCCAGTCTCCCGCCAATTAGCAAGCAGCATACGTGTGTGTATGTGTGTGTGCGCGCGCGCGTGCGTGTGTGTGTGTGCGCGCGAGCGCGCGTGTGTGTGTGTGTGTGTGTGTGTGTGCGTGTGTGTGTGTGCACACGTGCGTGCACGTGCGTGCTCGCCCGCGTGTGTGTGTGTGTGCGTGTGCGTGTGTGTGTGCGTGCGCACAGGCGTACAAGTGTGTGTGAGTGTGCGCTCCTGTGCGTGTGTGTGTGCGGGGGGGGGGGGGGGGGGGTGTGCACTTGCGTACAAGTGTGTGTGAGTGTGTGCTCCTGTGCGTGTGTGTGGGTGCGTGTGTGTGTGTGTGTGTGTGTGGGGGGGGGGCACTGTGGCAGACTAATAGAGAGAAGCTCCATATCATTTCACTCAAACCTCGGTGCACAGAGAGAGAGAACGAGATCTGAATACATTCCAATTAAAAATGCATGCTGTTAGAAATTGCTTTTTTTCTTCTCCTGTTGTTTTTGTAAAGTGTTCCATTTGCCCAAAAGCCACAGTTTGACTTAATGCAGGAAAAAAAAGCCAACGAAGTAAAGAGAGAGAAAAAAAACAACAACAAAAAAACTAATCAAAACAATTGCAGTCATTTCTTAATGTGACCTTGAGTCTATTCAATTCCGGAAGAACAAACAGGTTTGTGCAAATTGTCAGGTTAAAGAAAATGAAATAAAATGGACACTGTTTTAATTACTACAAAAATAACTTCTTATTACAGCAGCCGCCAGCTACCTTACTTTATTTACAAACCACATTGAAAGCAAGTACTGTATTATGTTCTTGTGCTGTCCCTGGTGGTTAGTTTAGACACAGCTTTGTAATTTTATAAATGCATAAATTATCCCTGGAATAAAGGTATTGATGTATAATCAGAGATGGACTATCGTGCAGAAACTTAGTACATTCGCCCTCAGGCAACCCAGTGCATAGCATTACGCTAGAACACAGCAGGGAGTTTTGTGAGTTTTCCAAGACTGCAAGACAGAGAGAGAGAGGGTGAGAGTGTGTGAGAGAGAGGGGGGGCAGAAATTCCTTGAACTGATGGCCGTGACTTTCAAATATTTATCACTTGGATACACCTCCACCATGTCCACTGGAGCTGAGACAGCTGAGGCGACAGACATGGGCAGTGACTGATTCGTAACACCCTGACATAGAACCTCACAGCCTTTAGCATGTGGTGTTGAGTCCCATAGCACTGAGTGGAATGCAGGGAGACCGTGAGGACACTCTGATCTTTCTGGCACAATCAATCAGATGGTACCGCGCTGATTCCGATCCTACTGGAATATTTTTAGATGGCCAAGATTCAGATATCCAGACAAAAATAACTATTTTTTTAAAAGTACACGAGTAGCTGTTAGTTACACTCTTCTAATTTGAGATAGACAGATCGATAGAGATATAGAGAGACACAGAGAGGGGAGGGTGAGAAAGAAAGAAAAAAAAGATGTACGTCTAATTAAAGGTCAGGGGGGAAAGGGGGAAATGTGCCGATCAAAGTATTATAAGCCCTGGGACCTTCATTTCTACTGATTAACAAATCTGTCCCTATTTATATCTGCGGGAAGCAGCCGTTCTCTCCAGAGAGAGGATGGAAGTGAAATCTGCTAACTACAGTACTTTCACAGCTTCTGTGTTTGCCTCACTCCATTTCATTTTGCTCCACAGCAACAGGATGAGGGTGGCAGAAGGGGGGGGAGGTGGGGGGGGGGGGGATGAACAGTTGACCACAAGTTGTGGGGGATTGTTTTTGTTATGAAAGTAAAGGGATAGAACAGCATGTACGTACGGAGGGGGTGGGCAAAGGCTGAGCAGAATGTGAAGTGTGGGATCGCTTACATTTAAAACTGATCTATCATACTGTAAACTGATCTAAGGCACTCTAAACGTCAAGAGAAAGACTGCAGTAAGGCTAGCGCACTGTCGAAAAACGACTGCCTAACAAGCTACATTGCATTCTGCCTTACCTACCACAAAACACACACAAACACGCGTGTGCGCGCACGCACGCACACACACACACACACACACACACACACACACACACACACACACACACACACACACACACTTTCCAGCAGCCCTGCAGTTAAGGCAAGCCGACCACAAACACGGTTGTTAAAATGATCAATACCATTGAAATATTAAACCTTAAGAAGCCGCATTATTGATTGGGAGCCCAATGATAAAACTGTTTATTATCATAATCGCAGGGCTCTATGTAAACGTTTTGGAGAGGACTTCAGCTGTCCGGGCTGCCACAGGCTGTGGGTAAACTTGAACCCCCCCATTCCACCCACCCCACACCCCCTCACCTCTCTGATTTACCTCCCACTCGGCTCCTTTGCCCTGCCCATCCTGAGCCCTGGGGATTCGGGGGCGGGAGGGTGGAGAGGGGCGGACAGGGAGAAGTCATTACCACTACTTCTACTTCCATTAAGAACGGGTGAGACTGATCAACATGCCCAATCCCTGTTGACAGGCCCTGCCTCCACCCCCTTCTAAACCGTGGCCCAGGCAGGCAGGCAGTCAGGCCGGCCGGCTGGTTATTCTGGGATGTGGTCTGAAAGATCTCCAGCAGCACCAGAGGGAGGCCAGGAGGCATGCCGTCAAACAGCTTGTACAGTGCGGGGAGAGGGAGTCGCCTTCATGCAGGGATCAGGCCCTGACAGACAGAGGGGGTACAGGGATAACACTGCTGTAATCCTGGGCCTTTCCATGTAATCTGGAAAACAAATACCTTAGTAATGACCCAGTCTTGCACCTGGTAAAACACAGGGCTCGCTGGCACCTGGAATTAGACAAATATCCACCGGAGAGCATTCTTAAAGGAACACACTCCCTTTGCAAAATGCCCTGAGGGATTATAGAACACACATGTGCATACGCACAGGTACAGATAGAGGGCCTTTGTGAAAGATGAGCGAGAAACAGTGCACTGTTTACAGGACTGCATTATACAGTACAATGACGCACAATAACCATAAAATAAAGAAAATAGTAAAAAAAAAGCTGTGACCCGAAGCAACATCGCTATCCCCCAGTCATGGTTATTGGGGGTGCGGGGCTAAGACAGAGGTTCAGTAATGAAAGGCTAAGGCGGTGTCATCATTCTGGGAAGACAAGGCTCAGTGTTTGGTTTAAGTGTTAAACCCGAGTAGGGTGATAAGATCCCTCTTAGATGGCATGTGAAGGCCAAATGACCGGGAAACCCGAGCAATGTGGGTGAAAGCTGTCTACGGTGAGAGCAGAAGTCTGGGATGTCATGCGACATTATGTGTGGAGAATGGAAACTCGCTACTATCTCTTTAACACAACACTCACACTGTGGAGTATTGTAGTCACATGCACACACATGTGCGTGCACACATACAGATACATGCACACAGAAAAATGCATACACGCACACGCACACACCCACGCAGCCCATACGTGCACGCACGCGCGCGCGCGCGCACACACACACACACACACACACACACACACACACACACACACACACACACACACACACACACACACACACACACACACACACACACACACACACACACACACAGTGCGGATTAGAGGGTGTCCCAGAGAAACCATTCTGTGGAAATGATTTCTTTGCAGGGAAAAAAAAATGCATGAAAGCCAATGGTGACCTGGCCTCTAATTCTAGAGCGGGATATCCTGGATAAATAATTAGAGGGTTCCTTTGAAGACCCTGCACAGCCACGCCATTCACTCCCCACTTCACATTTGCTAAAGTCATTAATGACAAAGATTTGGAAGAGAAAAAGCGAAAATCTTTCTGGTACACAAATACTTCTTTTATGAGGCCTGGGCCGAATTCCTCTCTGCTTAGTTGAAGCCCTTACCCTGGGAAAGAGCTGCACCCGTTTTAAACAATAAACCTCGGGGGAGAAGTGCTTTCTATTGCCCCCACCCACCTGCCCTCCGCCCCCACTGAATTATGGAGAGTTAATAAAGTTAAAAGGAATAATGTGTCCTGTGCTCAAAAAGAGGAAGTGAACAAGAAGTGTTGGGACACTGAATGTCCGCACACTTAGGGAAGAACAAACCAAGAGAGAAAAAGTCCCAAAGTTAGAAGGCTAACTTTGGGACTAAAGGCTAGCGTATTTTTAAACGCATTACCTGTACAGCATGTGTGAGTTGACCAGGGTTGGTAGGAGGGGAATTAAAGTGATTCCTCCTGTAATGGATGTCACTAACGTCTAAAGCCTGGCTTTAGGACAAAACTTAGCATAGTACATCTCCAGTTAGGTACCCATGCATGCCCAGTGCACACACTTAAGTGTCAGGCTACTTTTTCAGTGAACTGTTGTGCTTTCTAACCAGACTCATTGGACATTAACATAACCTGACAGGTGGAATTGCATTTTCTTTCCCAACTGAGAAGGATATTCACCTCAATTTACTTAACACTTAAACCCTATATACTTAGCTGATGGGGTCCCCCAGGGCTCTACACTAGGTCCGCTCTTCATTCCCGATACACCAAATCTCTTAGCCGGAAATAGCCGATCTACAAGCTCACAGCATGTCGTAAAGGCGACACGCTGTGAGTTTGTAGATCGGTTATTTCTTTCACCGGATGTTTGCCCATAGGGACGCTAGGGTTCATGTGTTTAAGACTAATGTATACTGTAAGAGTAATATTGTACCTAGCATGCCCAGTCTGAGCTGGGATGTGACTAACAAAAAAGCCTTTAGGAAATCAAGCTCATCGAGTACAAGTTTAACTGCCTCTGGTCTGCTTTCGTGTGTACACTGTGGAAGTTTATAAACACAACGCTCATAAATCAACTCCTGATGCAATCATCGTCCCAAAAAAAAAGAAGAGAGCGAGCAGAACTTGCCCTATGGTTTACAAGGACAGACGCCAAGGCAAACTTTGGGAGGTGACGTGCATTCCTTCAGAGCGAAGCTGTGATGGGGAACTGTCAGCAAAGGAAGAGGGAAGAAAAACACAAAGAGAAAACAAGTTGTTAAGTGTATAACAAGGTGGCCTGGAGGGCAACGCTGAAAGACACCTCGGCACTTGACTCGGGAGCGTGCATGCGGAACATCAAACGTGCTTTTCCGCATCCGCATTGAGGCCACATCGTTCAGAAACGAAACCAAAAAAAGTAAAAGAAGCCAAACAAGGGCTGAACGAAAAGGGCTCCTACAGTAGAACGAGTACAGTATGCATGCTAGCCAAGTAGCATAAGCACTTCTCTGAGCCCCAGACCTCCACAGAGACCTGACTCACCTGGGTGGGAACTGCCAACTGAATAACCCCCCCCGTCATAAAACCAAACAGCAAACAATGGAGCAGTCTCTCTGCTGGATAATGTCTGGCCTGGGATGTCTACTCTAGCAGAATACACATCTGAATAATGGCCTCCTGGCATACAGTAGTTGTAGCTATAGTGAGGACTGCACTGCTACGCACGCGAGTGCATGTGCGCGTGTGTCAGGGAGAAAGTAATGGTACTAGGGTGGCATGGGGTGCTCACTGCGGGGGTTCTCTCTCCAGTCAAACTGCTGTTCTGCTGACAGCAGCGGGAGGAAATCTACAAATATAAGACCATCAAAGCTACAAAGCAGGTCAACACTTGCACAAAACCCTGGCTCTGTGATGTCTACCAGGACACAGGCAGGCAGTTTTGTTCTGGGGACGGGGACAGGGACAGGGGGGGGACGGGGAGGGGGGGTGGACGACAACGGCGGATGCCCAGTGTGGCCTGGAAATGCACTCAAATCCTCTCCGTCGGTCCGCATGCAGAGGAAAGGGCAGGAAGGAAGCGAGAAAAGGAGAGATGAAGAGAGACAAATGTGGGCCGAGCGTCGGTCGGTTCCTCTTCTTCTTTGCCTCCGCTGGCCTGATGTGAGTGCTGGCCTGGGAGTGACAGGGCCATGGGCCTGGAGGAGCTTGTGTGTGTGTGTGCGTGCGTGCGTGCGTGCGTGCGTGCGTGCGTGCGTGCGTGCGTGCGTGCGTGCGTGCGTGCGTGCGTGCGTGCGTGCGTGCGTGCGTGCGTGCGTGCGTGCGTGCGTGCGTGCGTGCGTGCGTGCGTGCGTGCGTGCGTGCGTGTGAAAGAGCAGCCCGTTGCCCCTCATGTCCACACACACACACACACACACACACACACACACACACACACACACGCACACGCACACGCACACACACACACACACACACACACACACACACACACACTGCGTCCCTTGTTCGTTGTGGCTCCTCTGCATTAACCCATTAAGACCTGAGGTTCCGATTCTACAAAATGTTTTCAGAAAACTGTTAACTATATCAGTGGTGCTCCAACTTTTTCATGTCAAGGACCACCCAAAATTATATGTATTTGGCCGTGGACCCCCATCTCAAAACATGTTGTTTCAGGCGATCACCCCAGAAGCAAAGATTAGAGTTTTGTTTGCTTTAAAAGTATGTATATGCAAAGATTTGCACACATTTTCACGATTTTTCAAAAATAGGAGATTTACAAGCTCTACGAGCGCCACTCTACGAGCTTGTAGATCTGCTATTTTTGAAAGAAAAAAGAAGATTTTCAAAATTCAAGTTTTTGAATAGCCAAAGAATAAAATTATGGTTAAAGTGGGTTACACGGATGCGTTCCCGGGTTTTAACGGGTTAATGAAACGGCCACATGCCTTCAGTCCTCTCGCTCTCCGCCTCTCATCCCTGGTTCGCCTGCACAACTGTAGCACCTGGTAGATATAAATCAGTTCCTACCGAGCTGTATTTGGGAAGTGAGGCATTAAGCATGACATGGGCTGTCAAAGTTCAGATCGGCGCAGACCGCAACATCTAGTTGAACCGCTGCGGAGCAGACCCCGGGACCAGGGAGCGGGCGGGCCGCATGGTCCTTCGCCTCTTATCTCATACCCCTCAGCACCGCATGACATGCCGTGCCACATCTGGGCCCCAGCTGGGCCGGGCCAGGCCCCGCCGAGCACGGCGCAGCAGAACAGCTCGCCAGAGACGAACCCTGGAGCATCCCACGCCGCACAGAGGGAGAGGAAGAGCTTGCTATGGGGTCTATAGCCTCCAAACCCTGGTCATTACCGTCTTCTCCTTGGCTCTTCTTATCACACCACTGAGAGCTGAGGGAGCACTGCTGGATATTATTCCAGCTTCTAAGTGGTGTGGCTTCTATTTCAGACTGGGAAGATAAAAGTGACTGTGTGAGTGCGTGTACGTGTACGTGTACGTGTACGTGTACGTGTACGTGTACGTGTACGTGTACGTGTACGTGTACGTGTACTTGTGCGTGTGTCACGTGTGAGCTTGGGGTCTGAAGGTCAAAGGCTAGAAGAGTACCCACACATTCCTTAGAGGACAGGCACACATCTTCAGTGTGTGTGTGTGTGTGTGTGTGTGTGTGTGTGTGTGTGTGTGTGTGTGTGTGTGTGTGTGTGTGTGTGTGTGTGTGTGTGTGTGTGTGTGTGTGTGTGTGTGTGTGTGTATGTATGTATGTGTTACATGTATCTAACTAGCCAAAACCACAGAGATCCCCATGCATTCTCTTTTACAACCAATGTGGCTAAATATTAACCAAAGTGAAAGGGGGAAGGAGGGAGGGAGAGAACGAGTGCATGCTTAAGATATATGGTCTGCTCAGGATTTAAGACTTGGGCTCCATCAGAAGGGGGGGGGGGGGTTCATCATCATGCTTTGATAGCTCTTGTCCTGCTTAATGCCTCATTTATGCTCCATCGCACGGCAGGAAAAAAACGATCTACAAGCTAACAACGTGCCACGGAAGGGACGTGTAGTGAGCTTATAGATCGACTATTTTTGATGTGTGACACCGTCGTACGACGTAATATACTGTGAGCCACTGAGGTGAGGCGGGGTAGGGTGAGGTGGGGGGAGAGGGGACGGAGATAGAGGGAGAGCAGGAGGGGATGGTGGGCCGGCAGGGGCAGGGGCTCGGCTCAGCCCTACTGTAATTTACATTGCTGCGTAATTAGCTTCAGGATCAGGGGCTCAAACCAATGAAAGATGCGTCTCTCAGTAGGAGAGAGAGAGCATGTGAAGAGTACTATAGGATTACTCACACTCACACAGTCACACACACACGCACACACACAAACGCGCGCACTCACTCTCACACGCACACGCATACACGCTCATACACAAACACACACACACACACACACACACGCACACACACACACACACACACACACACACACACACACACACACACACACACACACGCACGCACGCACACGCACGCATGGCCTCCAAGAAATGTGTTTGTGGGACAGTCTGAGAAGTTAGCAGGAACAGCTCAAGGGCATGCCAACTGCTACATGCTGAACACAGACAAAATCAGATCACGCCCACACAGTTATCTTTGGCAGAGGTGAGCCAAGTAACAGAGAGGAGACAGGCTTGATTGTGAGAGACAGACCTGGCTGAGGAAACGGGAAAAACGACAAGACCTTGCATCCCTGTTCCACCGTCCCTGTTTAATTTACGACGGATAACTGGTTTTAACTTGAACACAGATGAAGTGTCTGCATTGTTTATGTTTGTCTTGTGTAGGTACACAGAGGTGGAGAGAGCTTATTAGAGAAGGAAGGACTTCAGTGACAGATTGGCCTAACTGTAGCGGCGGCAGGACACAAACATGTAACTCTCACACCACTTCAACTTCAACGCGGCAACAACATTCCGCGGAGCAAGACGAGCGTCACTCAAGTCGGCGGTGGGAGTCAGCACTGCTGCCTAGTGGCCGTTGAAAACGGCACATTTAATACACGTTTAATTAATGATGTCATTGTTTTGACATTGAAAGAGCATGCCAGTGAGCAAGATAAACAAGCTCCGGCTCTGGGGAGAGTGCTATCTGAATACTAAAGGAAACAGAAGGCTGGGAGATCACAACCAGAACACTTTGAATCTTAACCCTGAGGCCTTGGACAGCTCCGCTCAAACCCCCCCCCCCCCCCCCCCCCCCCTGATACAATGAGAGAATATGTTACACACCAACACACAGCTGCCAGCTCTGCACTATGCTCGATCTGTGCGAGTGTGACAGACAGAGAGAGAGAGAGAGAGAGAGAGAGAGGAGAGAGAGAGAGAGAGAGAGAGAGAGAGAGCAGCCAGATATAGTGCCATATTGTGAATGAAATTTCTGTGTGTAGCTGTGAGTTTCCACCCAGGCGGGTGTGCCAGTATACTGGCCACAGGCGAGCAGCTTTTACACACACCAGTAAGAACTGGGAATGAGGCCATGAGGCCTGGAGTACCAACATACTACACACTGCACAACAGACAAACACATGTGAGCGAGCACGCGAGCACACACACACACACACACACACACACACACACACACACACACACACACACACACACACACACACACACACACAGAGAGAGAGACCCGAGTTAAGGGGGAGGTGTGAATTAGAGCAGGGCCAACTGGCTCGCCCTGAAAGTTCAAGTTGAGTGCTACTACAAATTATAAGTTGACAGCCTAAATGATCCCCAGTCCGTGTTTCTTACAATGTATATGCATGTTGGGGCTTTGCTGAGGGAACTGCTTGCAGAATGCTGCTCACATGCCAGCCATTATCTCTTACACAAGAACAACTCAAAAGCCAAAAGAACTACAAAGCTTAACTGCTGAGAGGTATGTATCTTCCCCCAGGTCACCCCTGCCACCAGCAAACCCCTACTTACTGCAAAATGTGGCCATTATGCAGAACATGGTACTGTAGGTACACAGCAAACGTGTTCATTTAACCACCTAAGTCCTATATACAGTACATCGTTGTACGACAAATAGCAAAAATCTGTGATCTGCCGACACACTCTGAGCTTGTATATTGGCAATTTTTGGTGAAGAGATTTGGTGTATGGAAAAAAAAAGTGGTCCAAGTACACTTGCAACTCAGGTCTGTTTTGCTAAGAATAGAGGGTTTAAGTGGATAAGGGGAGTCTCTGTGTTATCTCTGACAGATGCCCCCATAGAGGAAGGACAGAGAGAGAGAGAGAAAGTGAAGTGTGTGTGTGTGTGTGTGTGTGTGTGTGTGGGGGGGGGGGGGGGGGCGTGAAAGATGAGAGGGTGACTAATTTGTTCGAACCCTGTAATTGGGCAGATGTAATTGGAGTGGACTTGCTATCACCAGGTGCACCTTCAGGAGGAGGGGGTCGCGGTTTGCCCTTTGACAGGCTGTGTGTGTGTGTGTGTGTGTGTGTGTGTGTGTGTGTGTGTGTGTGTGTGTGTGTGTGTGCGTGTGTGTGTGTGTGTGTGTGTGTGTGTGTGTGTGTGTGTGTGTGTGTGTGTGTGTGTGTGCGCGTGTGTGTGTGTGTGTGTGTGTGTGTGTGTGTGTGTGTGTGTGTGGTTAGGGGTGGCACCACACGTGTGTCTGTGCTAGGGGGTGGCACCACACTGTGTGTGTGTGGGTGTGTGGGAGGGCACCTCCATAGTCAGTGTACCTATACAATACAACTCAGGAGTGGCGTGTGCCCATTAATCCACTAAAGTTCATGTGCTTCTGAACGCTGTCACAATGCCACCGAGCCACGCCCCAAAAACACACATACATATGCCTCAACGTACACCTGCATGCACGCATGCACACATGCATGCACGCACGCACCACCGCACGCACACACGCACACACACACACACACACACACACACACACACACACACACACACACACACACACACACACACACACACACACACACACACACACACACACACACACACACACACACACACACACACACCCACACACTATCAGCATCATCTCTATCGGCAATTTCTCAAGCCGCTGTTGGGAGTAAGAAAGCTCCAGCTCAACATTTTCCATTTCTCATGGTTCGCATGGCGGGTCAATGTGATCAATGTGCTCATGGCCTACCTAGCCCATACTACACCGCTCCCAATCAATGTAATGGGCGCTGAGTGTTAATTGGGATGGAGGGGGAGATGTGGGGAGTGGGAGGGGGTGAGCACAAGGGGACGGACATACGCGTTTTGCAGAAGCATCAAGAAATGCTGCACACCCTGCAAATTCCTGGGCGTCGATTTAACCACTTAAGCCCTATTTTATACTCATACAACAGCATTGGACAAAAATAGAATTTTGCTCATAATGACATGCCCACCCTCAAGGTTGAAATAGATGCTCAGGATCGTGTAGCTCTTAATGAAAGCTGGTTATCAGGCGACGGCAGCGCTGTTTAATGTGTTGGGTTATGAAATCATATTTTTGGCTGGCATGTGCTGAATGTGTGGAGGTGGGGGGATGAAGGGAGGGAGGGGGGGAGGGAAGGAGAGAGGGAGTGGGTACTTGTAGGAACATCTGCTTGTCCTGCCTGTCACCATATGATTATTGGTAATTAGCCACAACGCCTGCAGTGGTGTTGGGAGGGCGTGGCCAGCCATGCATTCCCCTCTCTGGGCAGGTATGTAGGGAGCGCCCATAATAAAAAGTAAACCTGCCTCCCTCCTGTCTCCCACTGCCACCCCTTCCGCCTACCCCACCTTCTCATGACTCAGACCATAGTCTGCATGTAGGCCTACCCAAACTGTACCATACTAGTCTCAAGCCAGACTACACCGAGCACAACAACTATAACTATAACTGTATTGTTTAAAAATTGTTGAAGTGTACAGCAGAGTCCACAGCTTCGACTAATTTCATTTCAGTAGGACTAATTTACGCGAATGCACAGGCGAAAACAGAAGTGGGGAAATGGTGGGGCATTCGCTTCATTGTCTACTCATTTTCAGAGCCTCTGAAGTACAGACTGTTTGGCGGAAACATTAGACAATTGTGGGAACCAACGCGTCTGTCTTGAGATGACTAGTACCACACAGTCCCACTCCCTGAGAGTCGATCGGCTATTTCATTATTAAGCTCCAGGCTGTCATGGCTGCCGTCATCATTTTAGAATAAATGAACATAATACTGAGCTCACAGAACTTGTGATGGGCGTTGTCGTTTCTTTCCGGTGTACCGAATCATTAGAATCATTTCACGATCAGTACTTGCCTGCGTAGTCCCCCACTCACTGAACTAAAACACAACTGAATGTTCAATAGACCTTGCACCATACTACTTTCTTCTAACATATTAGAAAGGTCTAACTCAAGTCAGTATAACATGTTGTGTATAACTTGAAATCTATTGGATAATGCAGCCGACCATCTCCTCGGGCTATGGGATCGAAACACTACAGTCAGTCTCTGGGAGATGGGCTCCAGACGTTGCAGCACTGCAGACTGCAAATAGAGCCAATGCAACTTACAGTAATGCTAAACATGTTCATTTGAAGTCTTTTGATGGTCAGAACTAAGGGTAATGCTTTACATAGTTTACAGAGAGGAATCCCCCCGCCCATTGATCTGATGAACTTGTCAGCAGTCTGACACAATAGCAATAGTGTCCAAACTGATTAAACTAGAAGACTATGAATCTCTGAAAAAGAGTGGTCAAGGCAGTTGAGCCGTTAATTAAGTTGGCAGATTTTATTATCAGTAGTTGCAAGTTTCACAGCTTAGAAGACTATCATTTTGTTGTATTTCAACATTGTTTTATGTCTTCATTTTCTTACGAATAAAACAGACAAAAAATCTCTACTTTTTCACAACTTGCACGCTTATTCTGCCAGTCATATTTGTTGCCAAGCATATATTCTGCTGACATGTATATCTTTTTTGTCATTCATATTTATTGACGTAATTCACATATTTTAATGATACTCAAATTCTTCTTCACATTAACATGTATTTTGTTCTGCCACTCATCATTTTCTTTTCATGTTCTGCCATTAAATCACTCACTCATATTTTGTTTTATTGTTACTTGCTCTATTCGCTGCTTGTGATGTGTTGTGTTGTGTTGTTTTGTTTTGTTCTGTGTGTGTGTTGCTGCTGTGGCAAATTAATTTCCCTCTGGGATGAGGGTTCTTTCATTGAACAAAATAGTTGTTCATTCGTTCTCAGTCAGTCAGTCAGTCAGTCAGTCAGTCAGTCAGTCAGTCAGTCAGTCAGTCAGTCAGTCAGTCACTGGGGAGATATCCAAGACAAACAGAGCACGTCCTCCTCAAGAGCTCAATGGGGCCATTGGGTAATAATGGCTAGAATCTTAGTCCAACTGACTGAGAGCTCACTAACTGCATGAGAAATGAACTTTCCAGGAAGTGATTTAGTTCATTTTGTTCACCTAAAATACCAAGTTCGTTTAAATTAATTGTTCACAAATGACACTACACCGATCTGCTGGAAGTCTAAGGAAAACCTCCCTAAATACGCGATAGTACACAAGCCTTCACTCGATAAAAATCTGACTGGAATGAAATGAATCGGTAAAGCTTAAACGTGAAACAGTGTTGATTGCTCATTTCAGAGGGTGTCACTTCAGGAACAGAAGGAAATCTGGATGAGACTAAAAACAGGATGGCTTCCCCAGATATCAGGGCTCAGCTCAGAGGAGATTCTCTCTCCTCTGAAGAGAAGCAGTGTCCTTCAAGTTCTGCTTTGAACAGGACTACAGGATCCAATTCAAACAGAAAAAGCATCAACTCCACTCTACTCCGCAGCGCTTGCTTCTGCTTCTTACATATCAGGAGGAATAACAACTGCGTAGAGATTATGATGAGATATGAATCTTCATTTGAATGTGGCGCGAGGGGATGTTGCCGCCGTTGCAGGTAGAGGAGCTCGGACGTTGATGTTTCTCAGATCATTAAAAAGAAGACTGTGTTATTCAAACGGTTAATCCGTCTCTTCTGCACTCGTCTTTTGACAGAAACCTTGGAAGCTGCCACTGAAGAGACGGAACAAATAAAACAAAGGCACAGGGAAGAGGGAGTGATAGTGAGAGAGGGATGGGAGAGGCATAGCAGAATCAACTGTTTACCCAGCTTGTTTAGAGCACATTTTAATGTCTCTCCATAGCTACATGATGAGAAGCAGCAATTACACAGTGAAATCCTCAGCGTTATGTAACTCTGAGAGTGTACAAATGTAGGCAAATGGACCGACCCTAACACATTTGTAACTCTGAGAGTGTACACATTGGTTCCATTTGTACACTCTCAGAGTTAATAAACAGTCCGGATTTCAAAGTGTAAAAGTATATCGAGCGCAAGCTAAACCAGTCAGATAATCAGTCCGTCTATCTGTCTGCCAGCTCTCGGGTGGGAAGGGGCGGGGGGGGGGGGTGTATTGTGTCAAAGTAGAAGCGTTTTTCCCCTCGGTGTTGCCTCCTATCTGACCGTGTGTAAAAGCGGGGTGGGAGGTCAGTCACTGTGGCATCCAGCCCAGAAACAGTCCGGGTGCTCCGGTTCCACTGGCGCTGGAGTTTATTCTTCTGTCTTGCCACAATCGTCACGGCTACACCCTGCCTTTAGTTTCTACGGCACCCTCCCATATTTACACCGTGGCTCTGTAGCAGGCTGGCCGTATATAAGAGGGTCAGTGAGTGTGGGTGTGGGTGGGTGTTTGCCCGCAGCTAATTTCGCAAACCATTTTTTTTAGTGGACATGCAGTAGGTACATTTTTCACATGTTATACTAAAATATCTACATTTTACAATGGAAGTCAAGGGGCTTGGATCGGCCAAATGTGGAGTCTATGTGCTGGCGACTGATGTCATAGATGATTGACATCGAAAGGCTGGTCACATGAAGTCTGAGATCCACATGCACTGTTCCCATGTGGATCCCGAGATCCTCATGATTTGATTTTTGGAATCTGTTAATAATAAATGCACTATCTGGCACAGGCATCGCTGCATAAGAGGAACAATCAATCCCCTTCATCACCGCCGCCCCTCTCACTTGACCATTAGGCGAAGGTGAGGACATCTGATGCTGACGCATTGATTTTCTACCATTTTGGTGTAATTTGGTGAAGATTAATTAGCATTTCTTGCTCTCTGTGTACCACTGACATGATGAACGTCACCAGGTCATCTGAGGGGTCTGAGGGGTCTGAAGTCAGGACACATGGCTGGACCAAAGGCAAGGTGGCCCCTGCCGAGCCCTGGCCCGCCCCCCAGCCTCTAAATTACCTAGGGTTGACACAGGGGAGGGGCGAGCGAGAGGCCCGCATTAGCTCTGCACTCAGGCCAGTGGCTGTGTGGGTCAAGACCCCCCCCCCCCATCAGGGAGCAGGTCAAAGCCACATAACTCTTTAGCTAAGGTGAGGGGTCATCCGTCCAGCCAGGGTCAACCAGAGGTCTCTGGCCACTGAGGTTCATGGCAATACAATAAAGCAATCAATCTGGCCACTGGACCCTGGTCAATAATATACTCCCAGGCCGTGCAGGGCCGAGCAGGGTCACCACCTGTTTCCTGGCCTCTCCTTGGACCGTC
>NC_137603.1:29159093-29171593 GCF_963280865.1 Gymnoscopelus braueri
CACTCAGCATTCTCTCCTGGCCTGCAGTCACCATCCGCCTGAGCTCTCAGGTGTTCCTACAGGAATGTGTAAGTGCCTGGGTGTCCATTCCATGGCCAGCCCCATTGACTTATTTCAACCTGGTATGTGCAGCCCGCATAGCAGACCTGCACAGCCTCAAAATCATCATAATCAATAACAACAACAACAACAACAACAACAACAACAACAACAACAACAACCAAACAAGCACAGTCAAATTCTCAGCGAAAGCTGCAACCCCTAACTTTTTAAGTGAATAAAACATTATTTTGATGTGCATGGTGCAGTATGTTAATACAATACAACTAACACAACTGCGTTGGTTGTAGTTGGTCTACCTGCTCTGCTATTGAGACACTTAGATTCTGTGGTCAGGTGGGACAACTACTGGTTGACAAGAGGTACTGCACGAAGGTCAAAGTGCAATTTATCCTCTGCCCCAAACAGGCTTTCCGTTATAGCTCAACAGTAGACATGTCGGCACTCCCAGGAAGACCAGGGTTCGAATCCCGAGTAGGACTTCAAACGTATTGCAGCTTTAACTCTGTGAGTTGGTTACACATATACACTCTCAGAGTTACAAGTGGATGAATTAACACTGAGGATTTTACTGTGTAAACTAAAAGTATTAATTAGCCTCGGGCCTTTTAATTTCACTTCTCTACATTAAAAACTCAAAAGCTGGCTTGCCTGTCAACGCTGCAAACGAATGCGGAGGTGTTCCTGTGAAACTATGTGATTAACAAGAATGAGACACGTTTTTTTCCCCCTTTTTTTTCCTTCTAACCCTGTCTTGTTGGCACGAGTCCATTCTTGTCATAACAGTCGTGGAACTCCTTATCTACATTTTCAGCAGGGAAGTTAAATAACCACATCTACAGAATAAATAATCAAATTCAATATGAGGCACACAGTAAACATCAGTGCAGCGGAACTAGGCCACAAGCAGCTGAGTATTGTATGGGCTAGGAAAGGTCTTAAGTGAGTGAAGTGAGGGGCATTGGGTTAACCACTTACAACCTGGCGTCCCTATTTAGGCCATGTATTTTTAGGCACACAAACAAAAAAGCTTTCACAATTTTTCAAGATTTTTGCAAAAAATGTTTTAAAAAAAATAGCCAAAGTAGAAAACAGGGCTTAAGTAGTTAAACAACTGAACAACTGAGATAAGAGCAGAATAAACTCTCAGAACCTCAGAGAGAAGAGACAGTCCAGTCCTCCAGACTAAACACACATCAATGTCCATAAGCTTTAGAAAAGTACACGGCAGCCTGGTGACATCATCAACATTAGACGTGTAATTAACCTATTCTAGCCATGTACAGTCAAGGGAGGGGAGGCTGGACAGACAGGCTCATAATGATAGCCCCTATGACTTCTAATTACTGCTCTGTAGGGACAAATACGAACACAAGCACAAACATGGACATGTGCACAAAACACACGCACACAGAAAAAGAGAGACCTGGAGAAATTAATACCTATAAACACGACCATCAACAGGGGGAAAAAAAGACGAGTGCTAACCAGTAGGCTACAAAAAAAGAGGCCACATTGATGTCATAATGACTAACTTACACTGTCTAATTTAGGTTTGCAGGCAAATAGAGCGGTTGGCTGCAGAGGCAGTGAGGAGCAGTTAAATTAAACAGTGGACAAGATTTAGTTGTTTCCGAGCATACTTGAATTCCAACCAAAGAAGTACAAAAAAGCTCACTTCATTCTTAAATGACACTTTTTAAGAGAGAGGAAAACTGTGGGTTAAGCTTGCATACATTTGAACCAGTTTGAATTTATTTTAAAAGTTAGTGGAGGATGAACTATATGCACATTTACAGTGGGGTGCTTAAGTGCAGAATGTTATTTGACCAGAGTTGCTTTCATTTCTCTCCGCAAATGTTGCTGTAAGTAAACAAAAAGTTCCTAGTTAAGTAAAATCAAAACACAACAGGCTAATTGTCTGTATATTATACATTGGAAGTTCATTGTTTAACTTTTGAACATGGTAGCTCAAGTACAAACCTCCTACCCACAGCGGGGCCTCTCTACAGCCATTGTGGCTCGGGCTCATCTACAGTAAAAAGCTACAATATGCGAGTTATAGGCCCCTCTCTCATAGTTTACTTTTCTCTGCTCCCTATGCCTGATGAAGGCCAGTCTGGGAAAGCTGGGGGAGAGCTCTGATAGGCCCTGGCACCTCCAGGAAACACATTAACCCAGAAAAGGCCATGCAGTCCCATGGTGCAGCAGCTCAGCTCTCTGAAGCAGTGTTTCTCACTTATTTGACCGCGGATTCCCCATCAGAAAATATGTTGTCCCAGCCAGGGGACACCCATACAAGATTTGTGTTGTTAAAATCTGTGTTAAAAAATTCAAAATATTTTTGAAAATAGCAGATCTACAAGCTCACAAGATCAGCTATTTTCAAATAGCCAACGTATATAGGGGCTAAAATGGTTAAACTGATTTTGATGTTATATTAATGGACCCCTGGTGCCCTGGGGTGATCCCCGGACCCCACTTTGAGAACCACTGCTCTAAAAAGGACAGAAACAGTGGACTGAGGGGTTGGGACTGAGCCAGACCGAGGCAGGCAACTTTAGCAGTTAGCTCAGTCTTTATCATAAGGACATTCTTTTGAATGTTTAGATAAAAGCAGCACACTATTTTTACAGGTTCCCTAAATACAACTATGGTCTTAAAACAGATGAGTCGACTGTGAATCAGACCTGGTTCTGCAGATTCAGAGAATTAACTTTTTCCACTGTGACCAGCTTAAAGACGCTATTGTGTGTTGAGGTACATATGTTTCTTTACTCGTGGTACATTAGCCTACACGGCAAATCAGAGTGTAAAAATAGGCGCTTATGGGTAACTGTGCACTTTCAGAGTAAAATCTATGTTCATTTAATCCTGAGAGTACCAAATGGACCCTTACTGGTACATTCCATTTGTACGCTTTCAGATTTAAAGGGAAACGCCGATTTTAAAGTGTGGGAAATAATACCCTATGACTTCTATGTATTTCTCCTGCAAAATGTGTTACACAGTGATGTCAAAACGCAGCGTTTTGTGCCATCGGGCGTACGTCGGTTTGTACACCCGATGACGCAAACTGACACGCTTGACGTCATACGGTGCACACGTCGGCATTTCGCGGGAGAAATACACGGAAGGCATAGGGTATTTTTTTTACTGCACTGTAAATGAACACTCAGGATTTTACATTGTACTGTACCCTCCACGGGAGGAAGAAACAAAATCAAAACAAGCAGAGCATCTGTCTGGAACCGGTCAGTTGTGTATAATTTTCGGCCTAATCAGCTTTGCAGGACACATGAAGTGGCATTCAGTCCCATGATGATGACACAGACGGGCCAGTGCCACTGGCGCCTGACGTGTGGGGGCGTAGAAGAAGCCTCCTGGGTGACCCTTTGTTGCAGGCCTGCACCATGGGAAGATCATATCTGAGAGTGGGAAGGATACAGATACTGCCAAAGAGTCAAAAGTGAACAGCGTCTTTGTGTCAGTTTGTTCTTTATCTTACAGTGGGCCGGGCTACATGTAGGCAAGGCTAAAGTAGGTCTTTAGGCATGGTTCATGTGGTCGACATAGACACAGGGAGCCTGGAGAGTAAAGAGGGCTCTAAGTCAGTTTTAATAGGCACATTATTTCTCCCCCTAACACCCGAACGGGCTTCACTCTGAACCAGTGGCCGTTTGAAGTCGGTAACAGCTGTAGTGTTCCAGCTTTTATTTAAAGGTCAGCACACTGACTTCACTTAAAAGGAGAGGGGGGACGAGGGAAAGAGAAGGAGAGAGGGGAGTGGGAGGAGGAAGAAAGAACAGAGAGAGAGTGTGAGAGAGAGGGAGAGAGAGAGAGAGAGAGCGAGCGAGAGGTAAAAGGAGGGAGTTGGAAAAAAGAAAGAAAGAAGAAAGAAAGAGAGTTACTGGTGTAGCGAGGGATTAGCTGTGGGAGAGGTTAAAAGTTTGTGGAGTTGTGTCTGGCCTCCTGCCTGCTCCGCTGTTTATTGCCGCGGGCCTGGAGATCTGCTGCCAACATTAACCACACCTGAACCACTCTCACACACACACACACACACACACACACACACACACACACACACACACACACACACACACACACACACACACACACACACACACACACACACACACACACACACACACACACACACACACACACACACACAAACACACACACACACACGCATGCATGCATGCATGCATGCATGCATGCACACACTGGGATGAAACAGGAAGAGGCGCACGCGTTGCCTGTGCGTCACTACACCACATCGGCACGATGTTCCCCTGTGCACGCCACCTCGCAATATCATCCAAGGGTGTGTGTGTGTGTGTGTGTGTGTTTGTGTGTGTGTATGCTGCCTGCACCACACTCACTGATGCCAAGTCATGACTTCTCCTCATTTGTTAATCCCCCCCTCCCGTTCCCCTCTTCCAGTGCTGTGTTACTGGATGCCTGCCTGGTTCTGAAGCTCTGGCCAACTTCATCCAAATCCCTTCACCTCACGACCCATTTATCCTTAGCTGCGTGCGGGTGTCGCGCACACAGGAAAAAGCTGATCTCTAGATACTCATAACGTGCCGCAGCGCAGCGCGTTATGAGCTTGTAGATTTGCTATTTCTGGTGCGCCGTGAAGTACACGAAGCCCCTCAACCTCACAGGGCTGGCATCGTCACAACGTGAACATGTCACTTGACGAACGTCCACAGCGAGGTCAGCGAGCTCGCTGTGGGCAGACGGGGGGAGAGGGGGGCGGGTCCGGAGGCTCCGCATGGGGAGTCCTCTTGACCGCCATTAGCCTGTGATGTGACGCCGATCGGGCCACGGGGACACGCAGAGACACACAGGGTCACAGTGGGAACCGATCTCAGACAGAAGAGAATGTTGGGATGCCACCCACCGCATGGCCCGGCAGACAGACCCTTCTCTGTTCAAAACCTCTCTCTTTCAGCGGAATTCCCCTTCCACCAAAAAAAAAAAGAGGAAAAAAACGTGCCAGCTCGCATAATGTGGCGCGCACGCACACACAAACACACAAATAGACATGTACACATGCACACACGTGTAGGGACACAGGAGGGTCTGGAGAAAAAGAGGGAAATGGGAAGGAGACAGTTGATATGGGGGGGGAGCTTTGCCTCAGGCAATATAGACAAGCCTGGCAGCCAATTAGTGTAAGCTGAGGACCACCCCCCCCCCCACCCCACACACACACACACACACACACACAAACACGCGCGCGCGCACACGCATACACGCGCATGCCCACCGCCTAGCCCCTCACCCCTCAGCCCTGGCCTTCCGAACTTGGCATCGGCCGATCCTGCTCGTGCTCACGTGCACATCAAAAGCGATTAAGCACGCGCCTCCCGGCTTAAGATGAGTCTGTAGCCCTTCACATCTCTCGCTGTAACCTCCAGAATGCACTCGGCTTCCTCCTGCCACAACAGTATCCAAGTTCAGTTCGGCCTGACACTGGCCCCTCCTTTGCTTGTGGAAGTAATACCAGATTACAGAGCAACTGTTGTTAAACGTTTATATAATGTGTTTTTCTTCTTCTTTTTTTCCCCCCTCTCTTTGTTTGGACAGCTGTCCTTTAACAGCGGGGCGTCGTTCGATGCTGTTCTTGTATGGCTGTCTTTGTGCAGAATTGACGTCTCATTTCAACTTAATAAACATGAAATACATTCAGGACTTGGCAGGGACAGGGAACCTCTTCGGGGCTGATGGGGGTGAGGGGTGTACATTTGGGCCTGTGGCGGTTGACTTTGTTCCATTTCTTTTCTATTCCATCCTTTCTTTTTCATTCTCAGAGCATCTCTCCTTTCAGTAAAGCCCCCATCTGCAAGTGTGTATGTGTGTGTGTGTGTGTGTGTGTGTGTGTGTGTGTGTGTGTGTGTGTGTGTGTGTGTGTGTGTGTGTGTGTGTGTGTGTGTGTGTGTGTGTGTGTGTGTGTGTGTGTGTGCGTGTATGTGTGTGTGTGTGTGTGTGTGTGTGTGTGTGTGTGTGTGTGTGTGTGTGTGTGTGTGGCTGTGTTGGCTGGCTGGCTTGACTACACGCACCCTGCCTCCTATGCAGCACCGTGAGGGTTAACCCACGGCTGTGTGACTCAGGTACTTGGGACGTGTCCGGACAGGCGACCCAAAAACTCCAACACAGAGCTCAGGGATCCGCACACAACCCACAAAGAGGGGGGTTCACAGAGCAAGAAGTTCTAAGGAAACAAAAGGAGCGAAGGAGAGAAGAACAACCCCTTGACAACATTCTTGTCTTTGTTGAATCAAAGTAGGGGAGCTTAAAAGAAACACCCATCAAAACAGCCATTCATAAAAAAAGCAGCGGCGTTGTGCGTTTGAGGGAACAGAGGGAGACGAAAGGCGGTGAGAAATAGGTCCTCTGTACTGAAAGACCATCAGAACTATGAGCCAAAGCAGGAATGTTACCTATAAACCACTGTAGTGTGATTATGCGTGTGATTATGCGTGTGATTACGTGTGCGTGTGCACTGTGCATGTAGTGCAGTCAGTGTGCTTGTGTGCATATGTGAGTATGCACACAAACGTGTGTGTGTGTGTGTGTGTGTGTGTGTGTGTGTGTGTGTGTGTGTGTAGTAAGGGTGCGTGTGTGCATGCGTGCACATATGAGCATGAGTACGTACATGTACAAACAAGTAAGCGTGTGTGTGTGTGTGTGTGTGTGTGTGTGTGTGTGTGTGTGTGTGTGTGTGTGTGTGTGTGTGTGTGTGTGTGTGTGTGTGTGTGTGTGTGTGTGTGTGTGTGTGTGTGTGTGTGTGTGTGTGTGTGCACGGCGCATGGGCCCAGCATGCTGGAAGCTCTCCCAGGGCCCAGATGCTCTCTGTCAACACAGAGATTCCAGAAAGGAAGCAGGGCTTTACAGCAGCAAGCTGCACACACAGCCAGGACCTGCAAAGACCAGGAGCCAGGAGAAGACAACCTGCTTCACATAAACATAGACCTCCCTGTCTCCCCTTTGGGCCGCCCATTCTGCTCCCTCGCTCGCTCTGGACAGGCTGGGGTTCAGACAGCGCTACGCTAGCCTGGGAGAGAGGGGGAGAGGGCTAGCCAGGGACTGAGCCACACAGCTTCTCGTGCTGGGTTGGGCCCCTCTCCTCCTGCCTCTGTCAGGAGGTAAATAGCTATTGGCTGCTCAATAAGTGGCTTCAATGCGTTGGAGTGAGGGGCCTTTTTTCCCCGCGCTCTCCCAGCCTTGACAAGCATGTATTGACAGAGCAGTTACACACCAACCCATTGGGGGAAATCCTCCACATTGTGCCCCAGGCAGCTGATAAATGGAACTCATACACTACCTGCAAGCATGATCTCATGCGCATGAACACGCGTATCCCCACACGTGCACACACGGCTCAATACCAAACTAATGCAGGCACAAGCGAGGAGAAAGGGGGACATTATGCTAATGCTAGGCTATATCTGCGCAACGGGGCTGAGGAGAGATGGCGAGGCGTAAAGCAGAGAAGCGGGCCGGGGACTAGCCTAGACGAGGGTCGATGCGACCTCGTCACACAGATTGTGACACTGACTTGTGGCCACATGTTCCCGACCCGATCCCATGACAGCCCATTTCCCTGTGTTGCCTCAGGTGACTGCCGATTTACGGAATGGAAATTACAGTAGGTTGGCCTTATTATTAGTTCGATATCTATAGGGAACATCCAAATACTATTAAAATGGAGCCATTCAATAGCTAATTAGGAACCTTGGACATAGGTCTCTAAACCCAAACAGATGTATTGACACAGCAGCGGACACAGTCAGACCTATCGAGAGAGAGAGAGAGAGAGAGAGAGAGAGAGAGAGAGAGAGAGAGAGAGAGAGAGAGATGCAGCACAGACAGAGACAGCTACAGAGACTAGCATTAGGACTCAGACTTAGAATGTGCATAAGAGGGGATAATTCTCAGGAGGCTGGCAATGCCAATCCCACTGACTCCAACGAGTGTCTTTCATCAGCTTCCAGCCTGCCAGCCCATCACCATCGGGGGCCGGTGCAGCCTAGAGGGGAGGAGCCTGTACAGGCTCCACCCCCCTAGGCTGCATAGGCTTCCCGATGGCCGGCACAAGGAGAGACAGAAAGGGCCCGAGCCCCCAACAGAAAGCCATGTGTGCTGTCCTGGGAGGGAGAGCGCCATACACCCACCCACCCACCCACCACCGTCTGATTTGCAGCTGATAAATAGCTGGGGGTGCAGCACTCACTTTCACTTTGTGATATGATGTCGGTAACCTTCATTGATCTGCGGGCGGGCAGGCAGGCCTTATCGCTGCCTCTCCCCCTCGTGATATACTGTGATCCGGGGCCCTGACGGCTTTTTAATACACTGCACTTTGGGTAACGGTGTCGCAGGCACAACCTCCCCCCCCGCCCGCTAATACCTGGGGCCATATTTTACTGCAGCGCCTATGATGGCCACGGAGATTGCACTGAAACTTACTCTGGGAGAGTGCGCCTGGAGCGTGATAGCGTTGGGGGCCAAAATAGCAGAACAGTAAAAGTACACAGTAAAAATCCTGAGAGTTAATGTAACTCTGAGATGTGTATCCTTATAGGTCCATTTGGATACTTTAAAAAAAAAATACTTTCAGAGTTAACCATTTAAGCCCTATTTTATACTTCATCCTATGATGGTGTGTGGTGGAAATAGCTGATCTACAAGCTCACAACGTGTTGTGATGCGACATGCTGTGAGCTTTCTCTTTTTTTTGTTGCCTATAATGACTTACCCAAAATAGGGACAGCAGGCTGAAAGTGGTTAAATTAACTGTTTGTGTGAGGGTAGACTCCGCAGTCTGTGCAAGACTAATCACAGCTTTCCTCTTTTCTTTTTTTTTGACTGAACTTCTCAGTCTCTGCCTGTGTCTGAGGCTCAAACGCTTCCCCACGTCAAAAACCCAATCAGGCACCTGTGTCAGAACACAGAGCCCGTGTTGAAAGAGAACACAGGGCTTTTACTCGAGCGGAATAAAGTGCTGACAGCCACTTCCTCTCGTCAGATTTATCCATGCACTCTCGCTTCCACACACACCTGACCTGATCGCTGGGACCTCAACCTAGGGCTGGGCTGACATGACTTCAAATCAATATCACGATTATTTCAAACTTTTGCCTTGATGACGATTAAGGAAAAAAATGTATCTACAAGCTCGAAACGCAAATGTGATGTGTTGCGTTGTGAGCTTGTAGATCAGCTAATTTCGCTATTTTTGTATGCCACCATTGTGCAACGAAGAAGTATAATAAGTGGTTAATCAGACAAATTGATTTAATCGATTATAAAATATCTACTGAATTTCTTCATGTTGATTTGTTGATAACATGTAAGGAATCAAAATTCTCCATTATTCTATGAACCTACATGAGCAAGACTAAGTCGGTTATTGGTTCTAAATATGGGTTTCGTCTTTATCCTGTGCTTCACAATAAAGATATTTAAATGTTGGTTTCAATATATTTTCGGTTAATTACCCAGCCCTAACTTCCGGGTCTACCCCATGCTAAGGAATACCCATCTCAGACTGGCACAATAGGTGCGCAGATCCATAGGGATTTCAATGTTAACCACTTTCCACCTGGTGTTCCTATAGGACATGCATGTCATTGGCATAAGTTTGCAATAATATTAGCGAATTTTCACAAATCGCGACGTGTGGCAATGCAATAGATCTGCAATTTTTGCTATTTTTGAAATAGGAATTAAGTGGTTAACAGTGAAAGAATATTACTACTGATGGTGACACAGAAATACCACTACTGTATCACAACACACACACACACACACACACACACACACACACACACACACACACACACACACACACACACACACACACACACACACACACACACACACACACACAATAAAATCCGGATTTTGCTGTGCACACCCATGTCGCTTATAATACACACAAATGCAGCAACTATCCACACCCCCCTATGTACATGGGTTGAGCAAAGCTACAGATAAAGGAGACTGGACGACTAGCAGCAGAATTATCCCAACTATTGATTTTAGCTGTTGGGTATTACAGAGGGAAACAGCGGGTTTATCAGGCCAGGATCCCCCTGCACTTTCACTAACTAAACGAGTATTTTCCGGGCTTATCAGACAAAAAGCCTATTACTGACATTCTCAGCTTCCCCCCACAACTAGATAGAAAGAAAGACAGACAGACAGACAGACAGACAGACAGACAGACAGACAGACAGACAGACAGACAGACAGACAGACAGACAGACAGACAGACAGACAGACAGACAGACAGACAGACAGACAGACAGACAGACAGACAGCATGGACACTATTATCTAGCCACTGTATTCATTTTGGCAGTCTTGCTTTTATCGACCAAATTCTCACACTGGCCATTTTGCTCATACGTCATATGCAGTGAGGGGGGCACCGAGTACGATGTAAAAGAAAAATGGCCGCCATGTGAATATGGTTAATAGGGACCTCTAGCCCTTATACCCTGTGCATCAGTAACCCAAGGTTACATCCATAGACTCACCACACCAGCACAAAACATTCCTGAGTGCTCGGGGAACCACTTCCACATACTGTATGTCTGTCTGTTCGCTGCCAGCTGATCAGCTAACAACCTCCTCACACAGTCTCTCTCAGTCTCTGGTTCAGTGTCACTGCTTTGGCTTCTATATATGTGCCCTATAATCGGAGATAATGGAAGCGTTTTAATCCCTGAACGGAGCCTAATACTAGCCTTAATCACAGGGAAAACGTTATGTTTAATTACCGACTAAAAAGATCCAGACGGATACCTGTGAGGTACCCATCCGTGGATCCTGGGTGAGTGTGTCTTGTCTTATCTGTGAAACCTGAATGGAGCCCCATTCTCACTGTACGCAAGCTCCTTCTCCACGAGCCGGGCGAATAAAGAGGGCCTCTCATTCTTCTGAGATGAAATTATACTCGCAGAGACATTTTGAATGTATACCCATTTCCCAATATTAATAATGAAGAAGAGTAGAGACAGAGAAAATTTCCCTCAGCAATTACTGTGAAAATCCATACTCTGATCAATGTGCAATCCAAAGGATTGTCTTAATACATATAAAATATAGACTACACAGTGTGTGCGTATGAATGTGCATGAATTTACTGTGGCATAAAATGACCCCAACAAGATGAGAATATTATTGAAGAAATAAAGCCAGGGTTTAATGATTTACATATTTCATCACAGGCGCGGGGAGAGGGAGAAAGAATTGAAGGAGAGAAAGAAAGAGAGAGAGAATTTATAAGAGTGGAACAGAGTGCTAAACAGAATAAATGATAAAGAAACGCACAGCCAATGGCCTTTAAGCCAGTCTTGTTCCAACTAAATATTTCCATTAAAGTCTTCATCCATTATTTCAACACCTAAACTCCCTCTGGTGTATTCTGCCAGGCAGGGAGTAAACATAAATTACACAGTAAAATTCTGAGCGTTAATTTATCCATTAGTAACTCTCAAAATCTGGTCCCTCACAAATCTGGTCCCTCACAGGTCCATTTGGTTGCTTTTTTTTTACACTCTCAGAGTTAAACTTACACTCAGGATTTGACAGTTTATGAATTTGGATTAAGTGGTGGGAGAAGAGGAAGCAGCAGCACAGAGAGGGGGCTGAATCCTCACCACCCTGGCCTTGGCACCCTGAATCTTGGCACCCTGTCCTTGCCACCCTGGACTTGGCACCCTGGCTTGGCACCTTGTCCCTTGGCACCTTGTCCCTTGCCACCCTGGCCTTGCCACCCTGTCCATGCCACCCTGTCCATGCCACCCTGGCCTTGGCACCCACAGGGGGGGGGCAGTGCTCTCCTCCCCACCGGTCTGCCTTCCATGTCTCCGTGTCGGCCCTGTAATTTGCTTGGGGCGGAGATAAATCTTATCTCAGAGACCTGATTAAGTTTTTAATTTACACTCCAATCAATAGCCCAGGTCTATTGGCAATGTGTCTAAAACTCTATTTACCAAAGGATTCCCTGCTATCAATTGATCAAGGACCCGGCAGCCATAAATTATGGGGGCACACGCGTGTGTGTGTGTGTGTGTGTGTGTGTGTGTGTGTGTGTGTGTGTGTGTGTGTGTGTGTGTGTGTGAGTGAGAGAGAGAGAGAGAGAAAGTGAGAGAGCCAGGTAGTGTGTGTCTGAAGGATTATTTTAGGGTAGAAAAGAGATATGTGTGGTATTTTCACTGCAGACAGATAGTCACTAGAGGCTGGTGCTCACGGACATTTGAGCTGGGACGGCACACACAAACACATTTCTAAGGCTCTGTTCAATAAGCTTTTATAATATTTCCGGTCGACAGCTGATGGGCCAACAGTTGGCGTTTTATCCATAAAGCTAAATCTGTGTACAGTGGAATCCGTCGGCTGGTAGAAACAGCAACATTA
>NC_137603.1:29176593-29186593 GCF_963280865.1 Gymnoscopelus braueri
TTCCCCTTCAGTCATATAGAATAATATATCTAAATCTTCACAGCTACATATCTACTCGTGAACTAGGCTATTTATTTTCGCCACATATTGCATGTTTTGCATTTAACCATCCTAGCATCCCTGCTATGCGCATGCACCTTATTTCTACCCCCCCCCCTTCTTTTTTTTCTTTCTCTTTCTGGAAACAATCAAAAATGATGGAGCTTGCACAAAAACGAATTTCACCCACTGTTTTGCCCAAAATAGCCTACATTTGCATTGTGAGCTCCTAGATCCGATTTGAAGTACAACAATGTATATAGGGTTTAAGTGTGCGTCTTTGCATTTTTACATTTGACTATTACTGTTCACTGCTCTATATGAAGATAGATACTGCTAGAATCTCGTTTCTCACCCACTATCTAGCACCTAGATAGTGGGTGAGAAACTCAATCATGTCATAGGTGAGGTGGTAGCTCGCTGTGTACATTAATTTTTTACAACATGTGGGCTGGTTTGACAGGTCACTTTGGAGTTCACAGGTTACTTGGTTGAATCTGCCGCAGTCAGTGTCCAATATTGCTGAAGCGTCCGTGACAAAGATGACCTAAACCTCATTCATAGTGAGTGCCAACCTACTCCGTCCAGACAGGTAATGAAATCTCAAAAAAATATACTGTACATATATATTGTACAGTATATACTGTATAGTATCTCACAGCATGTGTGATTGCTTCCATCCTTGTAAAAACAAACTTTGATTTGTTCGTAATCCAAAATCCCACCTTTTACACACTAACATTAACCACTTAAGCCACACACTTCTTCGTATGCTGAATAAAGAAAAATAGCTGACCTACAAGCTCACAGCGTGTCACATCATGATGTGTTTGTGAGCTTGTAGATCAGCTATTTTCACTATTTATGAATTATACACACACACATATTCATATATAATGATATAATGACATGTCTCTAAAAACAGGGACACCAGGTCGAAAGTGGATAATAATTGTATCCAGTTGCAACTCCGAGAGTGTACAAATGTAAATGAAAACTCAGTATTTTACAGTGTATGTGGGTCGGCGGTGGCTCAGGCTATTACAATAATGGGTGTGAGACACGGACCTACTTGGGGTCCACAGGGACACCCTGCATAGAGAGAGAGGGCAGGGGCCAAGGTCTGACAGGTCCAATATCACACATGCTATCAAAGCTTATAGAGAAGCATATGAACGGAGAAGGAAGCGGAAATCCAATCTATTCCTATGCTGTGTCCATAGAATGGTGGAGTGTGAGTACATATGCAGGAATGCAGCCAGCACCGGGGAGGAGGGTAATTCAATCAGCGGCGCTTCGGTTTGACGCAGATTCACTTTGTCAGTTGCGCTTTACCAGTAATTCATCTTTTTGAAAACGGAGACAATCCAAACAATCATTTCTTTCAACTCAAATACCTGGCAAAGGGGGCGGGTGAAAATCTAATAACGGGATTTTTAGTGGCTAACACCCCAAAGCCTTTCACATCTCATCCTATCAAAAGACAAGTCTCCCTTTCCTGATGTCCTGGCAAACGCTACTTATTTAGAAATGTCTGGGAGTGGAATACAGAGGATAAATCCTGCAATTATGGCTTAACTCTCTATTAGCTATATAGATAGGGCTGCTATCGTCCTTAAACAGATTGGACATAAAGACACATGCATGAGGCAAAATGCACAAAAACATGGTGCACATGCACACGCACACGCACACGCACACACACACACACACACACACACACACACGCACACGCACACGCACACACACACGCACACGCACACGCACACACACACACACACACACACACACACACACACACACACACACACCCACCCACACACACACACAGGCTAAGTGAGTGGTGGAATGCATGAGTAAACAGTGTGTTGTGTAGAGCTGTGTGTAGGGGTCCAGATGGGCAGGCACGGAGGCCTGTCCTGGGAAAGGGCTGTCCTAAAACCTTTTACACCCCCTCCTCAGTCCCCCTCTGGCCCTGTGTGCAGGCCCGGAGCTGGCCTGTCCAGAGTAGCACAGGGTTAACCGCACCGCCCCAGTCACAGGCGTGAAGTGAAACAATGAAATAATGGCAGCGAGTGAGCGCTCAAAGGCATGGGTGGGGGTGTGTGTGTGTGTGTGTGTGTGTGTGTGTGTGTGTGTATGGGGGGGTGTTCAGTACAGGCTCCTGCAGATGTTGCCGTAGCCTTGGCGGGTCACACAATCACACGCATTAGCATTCCTGATGGAGGGAGCCCGGATTAGGGAGCTGAATGCCTTTCTCAACTCTGTCAGAGTTTGAACACACCGGAGAAGCAGGGCAGAGAGAGGGAGAGAAAGCCCAGACATGCGGGGAGAAAGGGGGGGGGGGGGGGGGGGGACGAGAGTGAAGGGAAAAAAGAAAAGCACCTTCAGAGAGCGTTAAGGACAGACTGTAAGCTCGGAGAAAGAGCAGACTAAATAGTAAAAGGCAGGGGAGAGGTGGAGAGAAAGGCAAACGCGGAGGAAGATTGACGGGGAAATCACACCAAATTGACTAAAAACACCTAATGAAAGACGTTCTTTTGCAAACAGACAATGACGGGAAATCAAGCATGTGAGAATTTAATGGTTTCGTGGAAGAGTACGGAGTGGGGGAAAAGAGTGCATATGTGAAATGAAGATTGCTATTTGTATTTGTGGCTGAGCGACTGAATGAGCATAGACAAAGGGCTTTTTCTTTGTGGTGTGTGTGTGTGTGTGTGTGTGTGTGTGTGTGTGTGTGGGGGGGGGGGGGTGCAATCGAGGGAGAGAGAGAAAGAGAGAGAGAGAGCAGAGCAGAGACAAAAGCTTTTCTCAACGTATGTGTGGCGGCCTGTCCTCTTCTTTCCCAGGACAGGGGTCCGGAGAGGCCTCATATTTCTAGCTGCTGTCAGGGCAGAGACAGCAACGAGCAGCTGCTTTCTACGAGGTGCCCTGGCTCCTTCACACACGCCCTTTGATCCAGCCTGGCTGCCTCGGCCACAGCCAACAGTCTCCCCCTGTGTGTGTGTGCGTGTGTGTGTGTGTGTGTGTGTGTGTGTGTGTGTGTGTGTGCGTGTACGTGCGTGCGTGCATGCGTGTGTACAGTAAAATCCTCAGTGTTAATTCAACTCCGAAGAGTGTACAGATGGAACCAAATGGTATGCTCTTCGGAGTTCAATTAACTAAGGATTTTACTGTGTACAGTATGAGTGCGTGTCAGAGAAAAAGAGCGCATGAGGTGGAGAGAGGGGGGGGTTAATTGGCGTGGTGAGGGGCACAGGTGGTGGCAGGAACCGGCCAGTGAAACAAAAGCAGTAAAAATGGAGAGAGACAGACGACAACAGTCTCGTCGTTCTCTCTCCTTCATTCTTTGTCTTAGTGCGAGTGCCAAATCATTTCCCTGGAATGCGGCAGGGCCAGTCTGAAATGGCTGTTTATTCAGTCGAGATTTGAGAATGTGTGGCGTGGAGAGATGGACAATACTAACACACATAACACTTGCACACCCTCACCCACCCCCCTCCACACACACACATAAGTATACACACACACACACACACAGAACATGCACACATTCTCACAAATGCAGTTAATTAAGAATAATGAAGGAGGCACCACAACCAGTTAGGTTTTTTATGTCAGATGAAACTTGCTACAGAGGAAAGGAGCTGTGCGTGCGCAGGGCAACAGTATGAGAACTGCATGCTAATCCAGCTGCTCCAACTTTGGAGGGGTCAATCGCTGTCTTCAAAACAGGGGGGATCTGGCCAGTCTCAAACTCCAAACCCACTTCCAGTCTATCGAAGCTGGACTATACGGAATAGCTCTCTCTCCTCTCTCCCTACCACAGTGTGTAGCCTACATATGCTCTTTGCATGTAGACCTTTCATAATTCTATCAATCCTAATTACTTGCTGCACCACTGTCATTTTAGAGAGAGCAAGAGACACTTCTCTGACAGCAAGGCAGCTCTTTCTGTGATCGCGAAGCAGTCACACGATGCCAAGCCAGTAGAGAGAGCCTGGGTTTTGACTACACAGACGCGGGGGTACCCGGTACCCCACCCCGAAGCAAAATGACCACATGTGAATATGGTCAATGGGTGCTGTTTTGAGAAAGTGCCGTGCCACTGTCACTACTTTCTCAAATAATCAGTACTGATCAGGACACCACTGGGTTTGCCCATCAGTCTGTATATATCAGAAGTCCCCCAGCACAAGCACACAGGTTGTTCACATTGAGCGCGGGGGATGATATAGAACAGGGAGCTTAACAGAAACCTGTCAATCCCAAAGAGGGTGGAGTAGCACCACACCGGATGTAAATATTGCAGCTACATAAACATTGAAATTTGTACACATTTACTCCATTTAACAAAACTTATATACTTAAATACAGTATGCTTTCAGCAATACTTAGGGGTGTCCAATAACATACACATTACATAATTAAGTGACATTTTGAGTGTCAACGTTTATTTAAGTTCAAGTTCCATTGTTCACCTTGGGTCACGAAAACATGACTGATTCCAGAGCTACCTCTAATGAGGCCAGACCGCATCAAAGGAGCCTGTGTCTGTAAAATACAGACTTTCACCTAAAGACACAGTAGTGGGTGATCTACTGTAGGGTTGGGTACTGAAACCCGGTGCCAATATGGCGGTATCTACTGTACCAAATCACAATGCATGTTGACGCTTCATTTCGGTGTCACTTCAGTGATGTTTCTAGCTACATGTCCTGCATCTCTGACATGTTGAATCCAAAAGGATGCAGTAAACATAAACTCCCTATCGATGCATCCAGGAGACACACAATGCTACATTGTCAACAACAAATCAGTGCTAATAGAAAATATAAATAAATTACAGAAACATCGCCGTCAAAAACAAGCGAAAATTCTGTGCATCTCTATCTTGCTAAGACAAGATCCTGTGTTAATAGTCTCAATCATCGCCAGACCAATCACCATAAGGATAAGGATAATTCCTTTTAACAGGACGTTCATGAAAGTCCTTGCGGGCTTTTTTCCAAAGAGGGCCTGTGAGCAATTAGGGGTTAAGAGTCTTGCTCAGGGACAAATTTCATTTCATAGACACATATGCTGGCGTGGCCTGGAATCGTACCTGGGGCAACCAGGGCCTCTGGCTCCCTAGGCGGGCTCACTAACCACTCAGCTACGGCCGCCCCTGAACACATTCTACAAACTTGGCATTGCTAAATAAACTCACATGGCCCATGTCAAGAATGACCAACTACACATTTCGTAGGCTTCTGATATAAAGGACAGTTCAATTTAGATAGATTTAGCACCAGTAACAGAAAACAAACCAAACAATATCTTAAACCTAGTAATGACACGACAAGATCATGGCAACTGTAGTAATAAAGTAATAAATACATTTTCCATAAACATGCCAAAATTGCTTTACCAAATGTTCTACTTTCATAATAGTCTTATAACAGCAGAACACTGTGTATCATATAGTTAAATTACAGTGGTGTGTTGCCGAAGGCAACTACACAAATTATTAATCTCGGAAAATCATTACTCAAATACACAAAGTAAAATCCTCAGGGTTGATTTAACTCTGGGAGTGTGAGGATGGACCCACAAGGGTCCATCCTTACGCTCTCAAGAGTTATATCAACCCTGAGGATTCTTACTGTGCAGGAAGTGAAAGGGGAACCATAGTAGCTAGTGATGTTTCTGATGGTATAATGCTACAGATTAAGATATAACTAGATTTTAGAATGGGGATTTTACAATGAATGTCTCTCCCTGTGCTTCCAGTAGCAGTGTCTGCTCTGCTGCCTGTGTGATCTCACAGTCCCCTGCTGTCCCTGTCTGCTTGGCCCAGAACAACAGAGGGAACAAGCAAGTGACACCCGTGCACACACTGAGAAGCTCTCACATTTGTCATTAGCAGAGAGGTGTACCTTTGTCCCGAGCCATTGACTATGAGCCACTCTACAAGTTAATATTTGCTTCTGCCTGCTCATAAATTTGCATGATATTAGAAACATGACCTAAATGCATTTTTATCACCCGCAGTAATTAGCCGTACATTGGTTGTAGGAGGGAGACTGCTAAGAGCCCGATTCATTCCCGGCTGGGCCGTGGCGGGCTTGGGAGAGAGCTACAGCTGGGATGGGAGCAGAGTAGAGCAGGGCTGGCCCAGTAGATGAAAGAGGAAGTAAACAGGGCCAGAGCACTGCCTCTTTAATCTACAACATTAACTCCAGCGCCACGCGGGGAGGGGAGGGACCAGCATGCAGGCAAACAGCACATCCACACAAAAGGGGAGTGTCAATGAGGGTGTAATAAGGAAAGACAATGAGTAAACAAACAGGGGAAGTCCGAGCCTGGTGTGTTAGAAACTCCCTGCTTCTCATCGCCTTGGCACACACACAATGGCCCCACTGTAATTAGGCATCCCAATAGGTTGTTTAACATTTGCATATAAATGCCCTCACAGGCAAACGCTAAACACCCTGACACAAGCCATGGCCAAAACAGACGTTCGCCACACCTCTACCCCTCTAGGATGTCTCAGGGGCCCACTTATGTTGGCGGGGGGGGGGGGGCACCCCCCACCCCATCCCAGCCTCGTGCCCTTACCCATTCCAAGCTGGCACCCATTACAGAAAACGTGAATGGCACACCATGGTGTGGGGTATTCAGTTCCTGTTTCTAGAGAGATTGTGAAACAGTGCTGCCAGGCTTCCTGTTGAAAGCCCACTGAGCTGTCTGTCATGAGAAGCTGCATTTTATTCTGACCACAGAACTGAGGTTAAACAAGGGGGGGGGGGTGCACAGGTGTCAGCCTTGGCTTTTTATGTGCAGCACCTCTGTGTGGAAGAGAGGAAAGAGCTCACGTAAATAGAGTACATACATAAACACACACATTAGAGCCTGACCAATGCCACATTTTCCCAAATAGGGACGCCATGTTGAAAGTTGTAAAAAAATCGGGACACATCGGTTGCATAATTTTTATACTGATGTCATTAAAAAAGTCAAATAATAAGCGTTATATCGGCCAAACTGATATATCGGTCAGGCTATAGCGCATGCACGCGTGCTCAGGGCCTCAGGCACACACATACTGCAGATTGTCCAGAGGAAGCCAGGGGTCTACAGAGTGTGAGAAACTTTGCATTCTGTGTCGATCAGGGTGAAAACACACACAAGTAGCCTTGCTTAATGTGCTTAGAAAACCAGAGGGCGCCCATAATATAGGAATGTGGCAGCGCAGGCCAAGTTAACACACATTGGAGAAAATCTAGTGAATTTCATGCAAACTGTTGGAGCAATGCCATTGTATGAAGCCCTTTTCAGCCACTGTACACTTCCTTTTCTGTCTGCACCGTTGTTATGACAATGGTGATTCATGAAAAAAAACAACTATAGAACGGAAGGATGTGATGAGACTAGTGCCCCCCCTGCCACACACACACACACACACACACACACACACACACACACACACACACACACACACACACACACACACACACACACACACACACACACACACACACACACACACACACACACACACACACCTCTCACGCTTTTCTCTCCTCCCAGCCATAGTCTCTCTCTAGTGTAAACAAAAGACTGTGTCACCTACAAAGTGCTCCTGCTCGTGGCTCTGCTAGCAGGGAAAATCCGCAGAGCTCTGCTAACCAACAGAAGAGAGCAGGACTCCAGCGCCATACAGGGGAGACTTCCTGTGTTAATCCCCAGCCCAGAGAGGAGTAGACTCTGCCAGTCTGCTTAGCTTCTCCTAGAACAGTGGTTCTCAAACATTTTCATTTCAAAGCATGCCCAAAATTATATCATTTTGCTGCAGACCCCCATCGGAACAGATTTTGTGACAGGGACCCACTTAAGAGAAGATTAGTCGAGATTGTTCAATTATTTTCCAAAATAACAAATCTACAAGCTCACAACTCATCATATCGCGACACGTTGTGATCTTCTCAGCTATTAGATCGGCTATTTTTGAACAGCCGTAATATAAAATAGGGTTCAAGTGTTTAACTGTTCCTCATTTTGCTGGAGACCCCCTGGAACTCTCTCAAGGACCCCTGGGGGTCCCCGGACCCCACTTTGAGAACCAGTGGCCTAGAACCCCCCTGAGCCTTGCTGGTGTCAGAGGAAGACAGCAGAGCAGCAATGCTACGAGATACCACTGCGACGTTCTGGTCTTTCACCTGCCATGTGGTCTGTTGTTCCTCACCAGGGCATGACCCAACATGAGGGAACACCTGGCTGCAACAAAGAGCAGGCAATAACAACAGCCAAATTTACCACCATTCACCCACTAATGCAGATACACGCCTTGTTTTTCTTAGAAAAATACATTTAAAAATACCACGGCTTCAAAAGAGATGCTAGACAAATTAGCACACCTAAGCTATGTGGCAATTTTTCACATTTCTACCAACCACAAGCGATTAAGAAGTACTCTAGAGGAAAGCTGCTTAAACACTGCCCCGAGGGAGAGGAGAGAGTGACAGAAGAGATGTAAAATATACAGCGTTCATCAGTGGTGGAAAGCAACTAAATACATTTACTCGAGTACTGTACTTAAGTACATTTTGAGGTACTTTTACTATACTTGAGTATATATATATTTTTTATACTTTATACTTACATCTACACTACATCTCAGAGACTCCGCCACTATATCTTCACTGCAATTATTTGACAGTTTTAGTTATTAGTTAATTTTCAGATTTTGAATATTATTACAAAACATACAGTTAAGCCCCATTTTATACTTCGGCCATAGTCGAAAATAGAGCATTTACAAGCTCACAAAACGTTGCATTGTGACGCATTGTGAGCATAAGTATATTTTGATGCCAATAACATTTTTGTAATTTTACAAAAAATAATAATACAGGCCTTTTACTTGTAACCAAGTTTTTTTATATTGTGGCATTGCTACTTTTACTTAAGTAAACAATGTGAGGTACTTCTTCCACCTCTGGCATTTATTTCCATTTAAAGGATTGGCACATGGTATGTAAAGACAGGACAAACTGACCATGTCAAGGCCATCTCAGTACCTCAGGCTAACTTCCTAAATGGGGTTAGTGCTGCCATTTGGTTTTGACTTCACAGAGGAATATTTGCTTCCTATTTGTTTACATCTACGTCTTAAACAAAAAATATTGATTTATCAGGTCTGCAGTGCTAACAAAAAATATAATCATAAATTCTTGACCTAGCATGACGAAACGTGACAGACATATCCACTGTCACATCAGGATTGAATAAGAATCGAATATTATAAGAAGCAGCAAGGCGACAGCGGGAATGTTGTAAATTCAAATGAAATAACCCTTATAAATTGCGCGGGCGTTCTGTTTTACGTGCGGGCCTCAGTATGCAGTGGAACATGGCCAATAACACAAAAAGCCACATAAACTAGCCGAGTCCCTCCATCTTCATTCATTAAACAGAAGGGGAAAATGAATGCCATGGGGACCAGACGAGGCGAGTGACGTCACAAAGCCGAGGTCACCGGTCTGTCACGGCCGTCTAGCCCTGTGGCAGTCCCTGGAGACTGGAGAGCTGCCCCACCCCCTCCAGTCCAGCCCAAATCCCTGTGCCGGTGTACTGAACCTCCAAATGAAAACCAAACACTGACGGAGAGCCGCGTGTGGAATATGGAACAGCCACAGCTCTGTCGCTGTCATCAGACACCAGCCAGTATAGTCACAATACAGTGATGAGAGCATGGCTAACCATACAGATGGGAGGTTGTAGAAAAACAGAGCTGCCGTACACCAAAATAAATATACATTTTGTCTGTGCGTGTGTGTTAGAGAGGGAGAGAGAGAGAGAGACAGAGAGAGAGAGAGAGAGAGAGAGAGAGAGAGAGAGAGAGAGAGAGAGAGAGAGAGAGAGAGAGAGAGAGAGAGAGAGAGACATAGACAGAGTTCTATTCCTCCTCAGGCCAAAC
>NC_137603.1:29191593-29364093 GCF_963280865.1 Gymnoscopelus braueri
AAATTAATATGGTGCATTCAGTACACACATTTGAACTATGGCTACATCACTGGGGGTGGGGAATAATTATTTTTTAAATGTGTATAAATGTTCATTACATTATATTTTATATTGCAAAATCTTATATGCTCTATTTGTCTCCAGTAATGTTAATGACATATCACAATAGTATTACAAAATACCTACTACTATGTTATGATCCAATGTGAGAATTGTAAACAAAAAGGCACATCAACTATTTACACACCATCATCATCTTCTTTTCTCAAATCTAGACTCATCTTCAATATTATAATGTCAATACTGAGTAGCCTACCCCATGATCTATGTCAACATGTATGTTTTGATATATGTTTTGGAATATGTCACAAAAAAATCTAAATGACAACAAATTAAAAAACTAAAAACAAGCTCTTAATATAGCACAGTGTAAAGAAAATTGATTTTCATAATATAAAGAATGATTGCATATTCATAATGTAAAGCATTTGCAGCCACACACACACACACACACACAGCGCCACATGCACATCTTCTCAATCATAAATCCACCCCACCACAATGATTTAGTGGAGATTGTTAACACGATAACATATTGTGAAACAGCAAACCACAGGAATTCCTGCCAACTTCACTTCAAAAAGATAAAAGTATGACAGTGAGAACAAGAACGTAAAGAAAGGATGTGCTCGCTGCCAGTGGAGAGGAGCCCTTGTGGTGATTGTGGGGGCTGCTGGGATTAGGGATCAGGTATAACACACACACACACACACACACACACACACACACACACACACACACACACACATAGACCTGAGCGTGACACTCATTTCTTCCAGCCTCCCTCCACATTTTCGCCCTCAGCCCTGCATACACTAAGCCCCCCCCACTCTTTTATGACAGGATGACACGTACATGACTGGTCTCGGCACAAACTGGAAGAACTGGTCCTGGCTGCAAACTTGCATATTCAAAACATACATTAACAAACACATAACATTTCGAGCCATCGTCGACATCTGCTATAGCCTCGGCTGCACACGTCTCAACGGCAAATAGATGAGGGAGATGATTTACACTCACCACTCCGTTTTCACTGTGGATTCATCCACATGGACATATTCATATTTACCATACGTCCTTTACAAGGAATCCATTTCCTCTTTTTGTTTTTTTGTTTTCAAAATTACAACACAATATAAAAACAATATAACTACAAATAATAATAATAATAATAGTATTATTAATTATTAGTATTATCATCATAATAATGATCATTATTATGATTACTATTATTATTTGTGTTTAGCTTATTGTGATTTAATGAAAATTATATTCTACACCTAAATTGTCAATATAGTACATGTTTTTTTTATTCTCTGTGTGTAGACCTGGGGGCGACCATCCAATGCGCATTGAATAAAAAGGTGCTATCCCATGCATGCCCTGCCCCTAAGCGGCCTGCTGTTGCCCCAAAGAGGGCTATCTTCCAACTAAGCACATGGCAGTGGTTCCTCTGGTGCCAGTCCCCATGAGTGGAAGGGTAGGAGGTGAGAGAGAGAGAGAGAGAGAGAGAGAGAGAGAGAGAGAGAGAGAGAGAGAGAGAGAGAGAGAGAGAGAGAGAGAGAGAGAGAGAGACACACACACACACTGTGGTAGACGGCCAGAGGCGCTGTCTCCCTCTTCTCTGTGTTACCACTAACCATGTAAGCAAGTCCATCAGCAACGACCGCTGTTCTTTTTATCTCATCTCCTCAACTGCATTCACTATTCCCAGTATAACAGGAGGATGTGAACATTGTGCGATACCAGTCATTAAATATGCTCATGTACCTTGTATGCTCATGTAGGAGGACTAGCTGGGGAGAACAGAAGGTAATACAGACTGATAATGTGTGTCAATGGAGGCAGAGAGGCTACTATACATACCCACATTACAGCATTATAATACTGAATATTCTATGTTGATAGTGAATAATGATCATCAATGTCAACAACAACAAAAACATCTTCAACTATGTCCACTCTTTCTCTTAATAATTAAAGAATCAGAATCACCCCTATATTGGCTATAGCTTTGCAACACAGCAATATCAACAGAACTGTGGATTTAATCTATTTCGTTTTTTGTCATATAGACAACAGACAAATTAAGCATAGTTAGTCAAATCATGCATTCATATCACAACATGCATTGTGAATTTGCCATAACTAATCTATAACACAGGTCAACCTGTGGTTATAAAGAATTACCTAATATATCACGTACATCTATCAACAAATACCAAGAATAACATAAGAGAAGGAAAGTATTCTTCAAAATGAAAAATAATAATAATCTAACATAAATGTATATTCATCTTTCTTATTTCACTTCTCTTATGTGATTCTTAATCAAATTAGAACATTAAGATAGTCGGAAAGCAGTATTATTTACCAGTGATTTTCGTAAACATTGTCAGTGATAAAAACATCCACCCTTTTGCCACATTCACAACCCTTCGTTCTTTTAAATGCAATAGCCTACATCTGAGGTTCAGAAGTGAGCTTTCTATAGTCGGCATACCCAAACATGTTTGTAACATGTTTGAAATAGAACACACAAGGAAACAGCAAATGAAAACGTATACCTTCGCCAGTAAATGTTCACAGTGAAACATAAATGTGACAATGAGAACAACGAGACTGCAAAATCACACACGAGAGATGACACTAAAGATTTCCCTCGTCTTTGTTTTGCAACAGAGGACAGAGTCAGGGAGGAGGAGGAGGAGGAGGAGAACAGTGTGGGGGTGAGAGAGAGGAGAAGGAGCCGTGTGTGAGGAGAGAGGGAGAGATCACTGGAATTTTGGCACAGTGGGCTACCTGTCCCATAGTCTACTATGCTCGATGCCATCGTTTCACTGTGATTTGTGAGAGCTAATCACTAGCGTATATGTTCTATAAGCCATACTGATGTAGCCTACTGAATACAATGATAATACTGCAAAAGGCAAAAACCAAAGGAACAGGGGATAGAACACAGTGTTCTATTTTGTGAAAAAATAGCGCAGTATTTAGTTACTTTGAATTTCATCTTGCCCCTTCCTCTGCCCTTTGGCCCAAGGTATCTGTTTGTGGAAGCTATACAGCTCCTCTAGAAACTGGAAGGTAGGGATCTGTTTTTCTGACCTCTTGCCTGACTTTTTCTCTATGGCCCATGGCTATCTGACCCCCCTACCCAACCCCCTCAACACCACCCACCCCAACTGTTTTCTCTTTCTTTTCTTTTTTGCCTTTCCTTTATACTATCACTACTACACTCTCGATGATAAATTAGCACTTATACAAAAATCAACTAGCCTATCTTTTGTCCCCCACATGATTTTGCAAAAGCAGAGCCATATTCTTGATCTTGTTGACCCCCAGAATTTTAATGAAGCTTTGTGTGACCCCAAAAACATGCCCACCCCACCCTAAATCCACTATAGGCTACCACTGTTTCCCCGTGCAGTCCGATTCTCCCTTTCTGTCTTCCATCCACTGTTAGTGAGGGGTTTCCGCTCGTTCTTTTCTATCTATCTTTGCACTCACTCCATGACCCCTGTTCCCCTGCTTCTTGCTGTCTGACCCCAGCCTCTCAACCTCCCCCTCTCATTCTCCCCCAACCTCACACATCCTTGCCTCTGCTAGCAAAGCCTCTTTTTTTTCTCTCTCTTCTTTCCCGTCTCTGTGTCGCGAAAAATCCAAGACTGGCACATTCTTTTCAGCCATTTCTGACTGTAGCTCCATTCCATCCTAGACTAGTCATCAATGTTTTCTGTAGGCTACTTTTCTGGAGTTCTTCAAGGCTATTTTATGGCACCTAAACGCCAAGATGCCAACTGCATTTCATCTTCTTTTTTTCCCCCTCGCCTGTCCCTCTTTTGGGGAGACCAGTTTGAACTATAGCCTATGCGCGGTGTATAATATAGAGTAAAAGAAATTTGAACTAGCCTATATTTTGGATCAGGCCCATTCGGCCCAGAAATATCATTCCATGCGTCGTTTGCTTTTTTTCGCCTGAGCTATAAAAACATATGACTTTTCTGAGAAAGAAAGCAAAATGTTTGTTAACTGGATACAATTGGCCTGTAGATTTAGCTTATCCTAGTTTAAGTTAAATGCCAATAGCTCAAGTGTTATTGTGTCGTCTTTTAGTTATAGGTTTCGGGCTAAATCTATAGATGTTTTCATTCCGGTATGTAGCTATTCTTCAAAAAACCGAAGGCTATTCTTCCATCGAGCGTCTGATCATGTAAATGTAAATGTTTAGGGTATAATAAACTACCTATGTCTTCCCAATAGCCTTGGACCAAGACTATCATAGATTTATTTTTTATCGAGTCTGACTTCTAAAAGTCAGAAACGATAAAATACATCTTTGATAGTCTTGATCCAAGGCTATGTCTTCCCCAAAGTAGTAACCTATCCTTTCAACCCGCAGCTCGAACCCTATCCTCGGTGATCCGAGGTCTGGATGGTCCGCTCTTGCCATGAAGGACTCGATCGGGGCTCCGTTTTTGAAACACACCACCACACTTCACTACCACATAACACACGCACACACCAACACACACATGCACGCACGCACACATGTCGATCGATTTGCATGTGGCGGCTCCGTCAGGGAATGAACAACAAGAATCGACTCAAACAACAGCTTCAAAGAAGCAAACTAACACCCCATGAAAAATAAAACAGAAAAGATGGACAAAGTGGCGAAAGAGGAAAAAGTACTGAGGCTCTGGGGCGGAGGGACTACACACGTCTCAGAACCGTGATCGGAGGAGAAAAGCGAGCTTTTTCTTATCCAAAAGGAATTTATAAACCTACAACGATGATATGGCAAGTGCCATATCTGTCCAAAATGATAAAGCGGGGTCGGTGGTTCCCCTGTCGCCGGACGGACACGGACCTAGAAGCTGGACTTCGAGTTCCCTTTCGGGGCTGCGCTTCATGTGCAGCTGCCGCTGCTTCCCTTCGTCTGTCTGCCGAATATTAAACCTGATCTGAATGCAATTGTGCCCTAAACATGTTCCTTGACACCAATAAGCCCAGTGTGCCTTTCCCGATCCCATCGAAATGCACACAATGTGTTCGAAAACGATGTTTTTCGGTGGTCAACAGCTCGGATCAGAGGATCGCTTGTCTTTTTTTGCCCGTTGCTTTTCTTCCATTCATGAGGAGAACGAGGACGATCGCAGATGTAAACACAGGTAACGATACGTATAAAAAACCCCGAGAATAAACACAACTACTTGCATGGAAATAACTTGTGATCGCTTGTCATTTTGTCAAAAATGTGTGTAAATGCTAGGTCCGTTACATGGGCTACAGGCTACGTGCACAGTGGGAAAAGAGATCCAGATAAGTCTATATAGCGAAAAGAATAGAATCGTAGAAACAAGAGAGGAAAAGAGACAAACGCAAAGTTGAAACTTACAATCTCTCGCTGCCGCTTTGTGATCCTTGCTTTTTAATCCAGTATTGAGACGATTTAGCTAAAGATCCCATCAAGGCAAGTCCCTTTTGGTCAGTTTGCGCTTAGGATGGCAAAAGAAAGATCATTGTTGTTGCGGAGTGTGTAAAAAAAACGAAGTAGGGCTATTAGTTGTAAAGGCAATATAAAAATAATTTGGATGCAAAGCAAGGCGATGAGTCTTGTGTTAGAGAGGGAGCGAGGAAGAGGTGAAAGTGAGATCTGATGATTGAAAAGAAAAAAACTCTTTGGATCTTTATTCCTGCTAATTAGTTTCCTGCAAAAAAAATGGCTGTGATTAATTCAGTGCGCATGTGCTTCATTACACAGGCACGAAGGGAAGGGCTAATTAGCCGCCTTCTGGATCAATAAGATTCAGCAAAGGAGAGAGAGAGGGAGAGAGAGAGAGAGGGAGGGAGGGAGAGAGAGGAGGGAGGGAGGGATGGATAGATAGATAGAAGTAGAGAAAGAGGAAAGTAATGATCAGGAATTGGAAAATATGGAATTAAGTACAGCGGGAAAGTAAGAGTTTGATTAGAACGAAAGACAGTGAAAGTTAATACTGGGAGCAGACCGCCGCCCACCGCTAGGCTGGGATTTTCTCCGTTCTTTTTGCTTTTTGTAGCGATTTAATATATGCGCTATTCTTTTATATATGAACGTTAATTTAGCAATCATTTGGCTACTACAGTAGCCTTACCGTGAGCGACCGTATTTGTGTTTTTTTTACAAGTTTTATCAGTTAACAGCTTTTAAGCCCCAGAGTGAGGTTGTTCAGATTTGTATCGAGTAGTGCTGGAGTTTATGGGCTACTTTTGGAATGTGTCTAGTAACTTATACTGATACACACAGCTGTAAATTGAGCCATGGTGGCAATAAAATAAAACAAAAATAAAATGATACAAAAATGTCATAGCCTAGTTGTACACGTGGAAAAATGTCAAGTTAAACAGATGTTAATTAAGACAAAAAAAAACACGATTTCTACATGAATACAAGGCGTGCAGCCCATAGGCTACCTGGGTTTAATAGCATAGGATAATGGAATGTCACACAGTCCAGTGTGTCTGCAGTGGCACCTGGTTACATTATTACCGTGTGCCAATACAATGTATTGGCATTTTTGTTAAATTCCTGGAATAACAGGTTATAGTCAAAAGCTGTATGTTAGGGTAGGCTATATACAGCCTATAAGATGGAATATGGCTTGTCTGATATAGGCTATACTGGACGCAAGCATCAAAGGTTCACAATACGCACATTTCTAACATTAAAAAGCGGGAAAACGCACGTATAGTCTGGACAATACAGGGAAATAAATGCACAACTTTTCAATTGTCATAAAAGTGGAATTTCAAGAAGATAGACGAAGCCTATGTCTAAAATGAAGTTTTGTAAATACCATAGGTTAAGTCAGAGGGCTAAAGGCAGAGTTTTCCAACTTATAGACTATGGATAGCTACGCTATACGATAATGTTATTTTCTTTTTAATAAAATCGTAAAATAAAGACACTTGTAGTATAGGGCAGACAATGGGATAGAAGTGCAAAGGAAAGGAGATATAACAAACGCCTCGTTTTTACAGTACAGCATGAGCCAGTGCAAAACTGTTACTTGCACAATACTTCACCATTTGCAGGACAATTATTAATTTGGGACTTTTTTTTGTTGTCTCTCGTCCATGGTCAATGTATTCTACAAAGATGTAACCTATACCATTTTGTGGGTGAAGTTGTAAAACTCCTTTGTATTAAAGCCTCTTTGTTTAGTACGCAATCCCAGTTCTGGTTTATTATATATACAAATACCCGTTGGGTCCCTGTTATTATGTCACACATGGGGTTTATTTTATACTTTGGCTATTGAAAAATAGCAGATATACAAGCTCATATAGCGCGGCACCGAGTGCCATGCTATGAGCTTGTAGATCTGCTATTTTTTGAAAAATCATGAACATTTTTGCAAATCTTTGAACATATATATATTTTAAAGCAAACATTTGTTACTCAAATCTTTGCTTCTGGGGGTCCCTGGAACTATATATTTTGAGATGGGGGGTCCGCGGCCAAATGCATATAATCTCGGGGGTCCTTGACATGAAAAAGTTTGAGAGCCACTGATATGGGTTATGACATAAGAAGTTTATCCATATGATTATAAATAAGTGTACACGTTTCAATCTGAACAACTTAGATGTAGCCTTGACAGTTCAGGATGGAGTGAGGAAACGTCATGACATATCTTTACATGGTTGAAACAAGCAGCCATGTATTCACTGAAATAAAAAAATGAAAATAATAATACATCTGTCACAGTATAACACATCTGTATAGCACAAAGGCTATCGATTTATGGCAATATTATAGGTTATACGTGTTTTGATAAGCCATAGCCAAAAACACTAGCTAATTAGGCATTCTATTTGCGTATTATGCAATATGATATTTATGAAAGTACTTATAGGATACCTCCATTAGGTTTCCTGGTCATTTGATATTTGTTCCCGATCATTTTAAAAGCCCCATTTGATCAACACGATGGTTGATTTATTTTTCTCTATATTTTCACTTCTACCCATAGCATTTTGCCTCTATATAATCGAACGTTAACTTTATCCCATAGTTTCCTCCGAATGAAAAGACTGTATTGCTGAAATCAACCTTTGAGTCCCTCGGTGCTCTTTGTCATGATAATCCTATTGTTAGTTCTCTAAAGAAATGGACAATCCCTCATTCTCAATATGCACACTTTCTGTGCTATAAACAGCTCCATATATATATAGGGCCCCGGTCCACTGCTAACCTAGTGGTTTTCAACCCTTTTCATATCAAGCAAGGTCCATTATTTATTCGGCATTCGAGCCACGGACCACCATTTGATGAGATTTTAGACTCAGGCCCAAGACTTTAGAATATTTTGTTATCGTTGGATACGATTTTGTCCACAATTCCATGCTGTATTGATGCTGGTACCATATAGAGATAACAGGCAAACGCTGATCAAAATAACAATTATTTAATTAAGTAATGCAGATGTTTAACAATAATTTAACTCTTGAGAGCGTAAAATGAAACCGAATGGACCCGTAAGGGTCCACTCGGTTTCATTTTACACTCTCAAGAGTTAAAGATCAATAAGGGTTCATTTGGTTTCATTTTAAACTCTCAAGAGTTAAGAGATCTATAAGGGTCCATTTGCAACTCTCCATCATTTAGCTGGGGACCACCTGGAACCCCCTCAAGGACCGTACTGTCTCGTGCATGGTCCCCGGACCGCTGTTTGAGAACCACTGGATTACATAATAGGCAACGTGTTTACCGAGGTAAAAGAAGCATTTTGATGCCGTTGTGTATATATGAACCAACAATATAAGGCTGCAGGTTTAAAGCCATATCAAATATTTTACTGACTCCAAACGTTGCCCATAAGGTGCAGCAGGCAGCAGCATTATATCGTTGCAGATATTTGCCCATGCAGGGTTAATAATAATAATGCAGAATATCGTTAGTGTCTCATTTTATCCGAAATATGAAACATAGGTAGCCTAACAAATCTATATCGTGCTGCATATGGCATATATGTTCCCTTCTGAATTTTCTCATGCCAAAAAAAACAACTGTTTCTTTAAGAATAAATTAAAGATTCAAAGATTCAACAAAGACTTTATTTGTCACGTCTAAAGCAGTCAAATGTGAGCTGTATAGCCTACCTATACAGAAATGGATAATATTTACAATATGCATATGCTCAACAATAACCTATATGACGAATAATTCCCCCCCCCTCTCTATCAATGTATGTAAAGCTTGCTTATAGGCTAATACATCCGTACAGCACTTGCTTTATACAGGTATATGAAGCCACTGTTTGTTTTTAGAAGTGACTGATCTGCTTCTGCATATTACATGTTATTGACAACCGTTACTGTCACCTTCACAAAACAGGGTTGGGTGCATAGTTGCAAAAGCTCTCATTTTGCACAGTTTGTGAGGCAGACTGAAGGAATCTGCAGGATTTGCGACTTGTCTATCTCGGGAAGAAGAGATTGTAAAACTGAATAGGTTGAAAAGAGTACGAGAGTAGTTAAAGGTGCTGCCTGAGATCATAAAAGAGTCTGGTGTAATTTGGGGCTTATAAGAAGCTTTTCCTGGGCCAGACATCTTAAGCCTAACCATGCAAACTCAAGTTTACAAATGATGTAGGCCTAATTAGTAGGCCTGTTGGCCATATAAGGACACGATGCACGTGTTGGGGGGGCTATCAAAGGGGTAACAGGATAGATGGGCACCAGGGACATCTGGGCACCTGGGCAAATTGGCTATTTTGTCCAAAATGTTAAAACATTTAATATTTGAAAAATGGCCTTAAGTAAAGCAAAGTATAGGCTACATGATAAGAACGTGCTTAAACATTCAACAATTAAGGTCTAATATTTTTTACAATTGCTACAAATTGCTGTAAGACCTGTATATCCAGTCATTTTGGGGCATAAAAAAGTAAAATATTAAGTCTGATAATGATGCACTGTGCATGTTCACATCATGTATACTTTACATTACCATCTTTCACATATATATATATATTTATTTATTTTTACATTTTTTAGCCAATTTTACATCGAGGTGCCCAGATGTCCCTGGTGCCCACCTATCCTGTATCCAACAAATGATGTAGGCCTAATTAGTAGGCCTATTGGCCATATAAGGACACGATGCACGTGTGTGTGTGTGTGGGGGCGGAGGGGGGGGGGTGCTATCAAAAGAAGACCTGTCAGACGTAGAGGTCTTGTAGCATTTTGGCCTGTACGCATCTCTGAAAAGGGAAAGGGAAAACTGACAAGGTCTGAAGCTTTTGTACTACCAACATTCAATTACGCCTCGCTGTGGGAAGGATAACTGTCCACGTGCCAAACTCAATAGGCACACATCGATGAGTGGCATTGCAAATTCAACACAACCTGTAGCTATGACAGCCCGTGGATATGACAAAGAAAGGCTAGAATAGCTTAAAATGCAAAATGCTCTCCTCTATTTAGGGCGCATGAAAGCACTTGACCATCACAGAACTGGCGAGGAACAAAACATTCTATTCAAGAAGAGCGTGAGGCCCGTGATCTTGTGTATAACGTGCTTAAGCAGTTGCTCTGTGATGGGATCTTACAGACCTATATAGGCCTACTTTAACTTCTATTTAACAACTTTCATATAAAGGCCTACTTTAACTTCCATTTAACAACTTTCATAAAATAAAATAAAAACACTGTTGGTGATTTTATTCATTTTCATTTTATGCCTGCTTGTATAGGCTTATTATTATGTATTTATGCAATGGTGTGTTTTTGTGTGTGTGTGTGTGTGTGTGTGTGTGTGTGTGTGTGTGTGTGTGTGTGTGTGTGTGTGTGTGTGTGTGTTTGCGTGTGTGTGTTTGCGTGTGTGTGTGTGTGTGTGTGTGTGTGTTTGCGTGCGCGCCCGCATGAACGCACATGCCATCCAGGGTAACAAAATACAGATCAAAAGGGTAAGGGTGTAGGGTTTAAGGGGTAAGGGTGAAGGCTGCTGACTGTGGAATATAGTCAGATAGAATATTAACACACTGATCGTACATTTATAGGAAATATTATAAACAGATAGGCTAGTAGTATAGCCTATTTATATGTTAAATTAGAAAGATATTAGGCATATATATATATATATATATATATATATATATATATATATATATATATATATATATATATATATATATATATATATAATGTATTCCAAATGAATGAAACCTGGATCAAAATAAACATTAAGCAACATTCAAAGCAAATTATTATATTTTTTAATAAATCGTATATTTTCTCCATCTGCGTTAAAGTCAACACGCTAACTTATACACCTTCCACTAAATAAGACCATATGGCGACGCGCATCTCGGCTGTTACAGATGTTAACAAACCCTTACTAGGGCTTTGTGACTATGGATTTAACCCCGAGAGTGCGCAAATGGCACCAAATGGACCCTTGCAGGTCCATTTGGTGCCATTTGCGCACTCTCGGGGTTAAATGTCCACTCAGGATTTGGTGTATATGGTCGGTTGGTGTCCGGTTCTCTCCCAGGGCAGCGCATCATGCAGCCAGGTGCAATGGGAGCGCCCTCTTATGTTCAGCCTGACCACGGGGATCATGAACCTGTTCTCATGAAGCCATGATGCAGGCGCCTCCAGTCCGGACCTGCTTGTTTGTCATCGCACAGGGGACACAGGATAGGTGGGCACTAAAGGGACATCTGGGCACCTCGATGTAAAATTGAAAAATTTAAATATTTGGAAAATGTTTTTAAGTAGCCTAATGTGAAGTATACATGATGTGAACATGCAGGGTACATTATTATCAGACTTCATTTTATCCTTCAACTTCTTGTTTATGCCCCCAAAATGACTGGATAATTGGATATACAGGTTTTGTAGCGATTGTAGAAATATTAGACCTTAATTGTCGAATGTTTAAGCATGTTCTAATCATTTATACTTTACTTTACTTAAAAACATTTTCCAAATGTTTTATTATTTTTACATTTTGGACAAAATAGCCAATTTTACATCGAGGTGCCCAGATTGTCCCTAGTGCCCACCTATCCTGTTACCGTCTATACGCTAAATCAACGCAGTAAAGGCTATGCGCGTGGTTGAGGCATATGCATCGACATCGACGTCTTAAAAATGTGAAACAAACATTTTAGATAAATATTTTAACAAAAACATTAGACTGCTTTTATGTACCTGAAGGTGCCACCAATTCCTAAGACCAATAACCGCTTTTTGGCATGGAACAGAAGTCAGCCACACATACTGTAACTATACCTCAACAGAATCATGCAATGAAATAGGCAAAATAATTAACATGATTTATATATTTTTTTGTAGTGCAGTGATGTTTTCTATTGTTGTGTGATTATTCAAATTCTCTATTTTTTGTGTCCTTGAATAATTTTTGTGTGTCATGTTATTTATTTATTTATTTTACACTTAATTAAGTATATATGGGCATGTTTGATACACTAAAATATTAGATTGTGTTTCTAAAGCATGCCATATAATGTGATGTTTGCAAAACTGCAATGCTATATAAAATGTCATGTTTTCAATTCTCTGTGGTTATATATTTGGCACATGCCACACGGTAGAGCCTAAATGTGCTTGTTGTAGAAGTGAGTGCAAATAAAATGTATAGTTACTTTGTAGATTTTGATAATTATTGCAAAACATACATTATCCACTTCAGCCCTATATACATTTTGGCCATTTGAAAATAGCCGATCTACAAGCTCACAATGCGCTGCAAAGGACGCATTGTGAGCTTGTAGATCTGCTATTTTCCAAAATATTTTTTTATACATTTGAAAACTGTGTGAAATGGAACGTTCATGCATAATGAGTATATACTCCTATTTCATACCGAAGAGAATAGTTCTGATGACTGCAGTTGCCCAGCAAACTTCAGCAAACGAGTTTCTTAACCCCTCAGTATGTGACAAATCTTGACCTGTTTATCTCATATCAATATTGCAATGTCCCACCATATCAATTTCAAATACAGCCTTAGAATGTGTGCCCCATAAAAAAGGTAGCATGTTTGTGAGGCTGCCCTTTAACCAAAGAAGAAAATAAATGTAATTTGCATGTACCCCCCCCCCCAAAAAAAAACAAATGAGATAAAAAAAACCCTGAGTTGCCCATCATTTTTGTTTGTTTTGTCTTCATGCTTTCCTGTTTGCAATTTTTAAAATGTATTTTCGATTGACATGTATGTGTGCTTTGTATGCAAATAAGGAAACCTGTTAATTTTTTTTAAATAAAAACGTGAATTTTGAAGAACAAAATTCGGTTCACAATCTGTCCAACGTTCGTTTTTACATGCATTTTTCAACATTTGTTTCCATATATTAAAATTTCCTAACGAAAATTAATTAATTAACATGTTTTGCTTATGCATGATTAGAGCATAATATATAGGTGAACACTTGAGAAACCTTGTCAGCATCTCTGCATCATGCATCAACGAGGAATGTGGCACAAGGTTTTTTGGTACACGTGTGTGGTGATTCAGAATTTTGGGATGAAACATGAATTATGATGGGGTGGCCGTCTGGTCAGTCTGTCTCATTTAAAGGGATAGTTCACCCCCAAAATGACTTTTTTTCCTATCAATTACTCACACCATGGAGCATGATGGAGAAATATTGTGAAAATAGCAGATCTACAAGCTCACAACGCCTCACGTTTTAATGTATTAAAAAGGTCTTGAAAGTCCTTAAATTGTCACTTCACTGTCATCTGGGGACCCCCCCCCCCCCCAAATAGTTTTTACGTGGGTCTCGACCCACAGGTTGAGAACCACTAAGGTAGGCGACTCCACCGGTCATCAAATTATTGTCTCAGGAATGCGGGAAAAAAAAGAAAAAAGGCCATGAATTCAAAGCTTCATGGCATGTGTAATTGATAGAAAATAAGTCATTTTTTGGGGGGAACTACTCCTTTAAGCCTCATTTATACTCGGTGGTACGGCGGTGTCGCTTGCCAAATATACGCGACTATACGAAGCATAGGGGAGGACGGGGTACGTTCCCGTGGGGTCAGTAGTTATTCTCCATTTAATAAATGGAGAATAACTACTGACCCAACGGAACAACGTACCCCGCCCTCCCCTATAACAAGAAAGCAAAAATCAAACCAGAAAGCATAATCATTCAATCTACCAACCACTCCTCATACACCATATTAATGTTATTATGCATTATTCAGAAAAGCGTTTTTGACGTTTGTATTTTTGGACAAAATAAGGGTCATATTAACTCATAATTTATTGAGACCATATAATCGAGTTCTTAAATTCCTTTATTAAACAATCCAAAGAAAAATAAATCTACACATGTTTCTCCTATGCTGCTTTATTGCATAACGTGCAGGAAGCATTTTTTATTTTATAAATTGCTGTTAAAAAACGAATAAATGCGCGCACACACAAACACTCAAACAAACAAAGATTTTGGGAACCACCCTGTTTGTGTGTGTGTGTGTGTGTGTGTGTGTGTGAGTGAGTGAGTGAGTGAGTGAGAGAGAGAGAGAGAGAGAGAGAGAGAGAGAGAGGATGAGGGAGAGAGAGAGAGAGAGAGAGAGAGAGAGAGAGACAGACAGACAGACAGACAGACAGACAGACAGACAGACAGACAGACAGACAGACAGACAGACAGACAGACAGACAGACAGACAGATGTGGGTATTTTTTATGATACATTTACTATTTCAGGCCAGTACATATAGCAATATTACATTTATCCATAAAACGAATTATTATCATTAGGCCTATTATTATCGTTTTATTTATTTATTATTATTATTATTATTATTATTATTATTATTATTATTATTATTAAGTCATTTTGTGAGGGCTAGGCTACATGAACAGAATCAGCTGTTTAGAAACCAGGCTACTGAGAGAGGCTCTGTGCAGCAAAGAAATACAATTTCTCCCCCTAACCCATGGAAAAAAAAAATATATATATATCTATGAACCTGCCTGGAGCAAAGCCCCAGTCTGCCCCCCACCCCCCTGTCGCTGTCTGAAGTCCATCCACAAGCCCCATGTTAGGTCAGTGGTTCTCAACCTGTGGGTATGGACCCCCAGGGGGGTCCCCACATGATTTTTGGGGGGTCCCCAGATGACAGCGAAGTGACCTAAACCCCCCCCCCCAAAAAAAAACTAACAAAATAAAAAAGACCATTACTGCGTCAAAAGTAATAAACAAACTACAATAAAAACTGGCTAACTAATTGGCTATATTGTCAAATAATATAATAATTGTGAAAATAGCTGATTTACAAGCACAATGCCTCGTAACGTGAGGCGTTGTGAGCTTGTAGATCAGCTATTTTCAAATTCCATAAACTCTGGAACCAAGTCAAAATGTAATGCCTCAACTCAAATATGATTATTTTGGGGGGTCCTTAGTTCAAATATGATTATTTTGGGGGGTCGCGGCCTGAAAAGGTTGAGAACCACTGCCCATAGAACTGTGAAAACATAAGCAATTTATAATCAAACGAATGAGCAAAAAATAAATTTACTCCCAGCAAATAAAAATAAGCTTTTATATATCGAAGAAGGGTTGATCCACTCTGTCTGCTCTTTTGAATTTGGTCGCAGTTATTTCGCCATTGATATTATAGCTTATATTGGTTAGTTTAGTGATTGAATAATTCATAAAATACGAGGGTGTAGCATAATACAGCTATATGTGAAGATCTCCATGCAGTGAGGCGCAAGCAAGGCCTCCGTTAATGCATATTTTCAGGTCTGTGGGGACACAGTGAATAATGGACAAATCCTGAGAGCTGCTGCTGTCACTGGCTCTGTCTGGGTGGAAGACAGACAGGCGTGACTCACGGGGCTTCAGCACGTTGGAGAGGAGAGGAGAGGAGAGGAGAGGAGAGGAGAGGAGAGGAGAGGAGAGGAGAGGAGAGGAGAGGAGAGGAAGAGAGGAGAGGAGAGGAGAGGAGAGGAGAGGAGAGGAGAGGAGAGGAGAGGAGAGGAAGAGAGGAGAGGAGAGGAGAGGAGAGGAAGAGAGGAGGGGGGGGAGGGGGAGAGGAGAGAGAGGGGGGAACAGGAACACCGGCCGCTTTCAACACAAACCCCAAATCAGAGCCATATGACCGTCCACACCAGCCAAGCAACAGCACACTACAGTCTCATTTATAATCCCTGGCTACTATACGCGTTGTTAGCTTGAATTCTGTTCTTTTCGGCAAGTGACACCAAGTACCAGCTATAGTAACTTCAATGGAAATAGAAATCAAATCACCACGACAAAAGCTGATAGCTTACACCATTTTGTGCAATTGGTGCATTCGCACTTCCTGACCACTGGCACTGCAACCAAACAGAATACATTTTCTTTCCCAACAAGATGATGCCATGGAAGGAGGATAGGAGGAAAGCCTCCAAACCGCAAACAATGAGACATGACAGGTGGAAGCGGACACAGAGGGAAGGGCAACCCAGATCTAGGATGATCGCCAAGGGCCAAAAAATAGATAAATAAATAATTTCAAAATGGCGATTCATATATTAATATTGATAGATATTAGACCAAATAATGTACAGAGGTTTTAAAGACAGAATCAGGAATAATAATGATTTCAATTGAAAGCACTTACATTAATTTAAATATTGTAGCTACAACAATGTTGACTGACTTAAGGACTGATAGACTATGACTATAAGAAGTATACAGTACAGGGCCTACAGTAACTGTACAACACTGAACAAAGCATTTCATGAATACTTGATATAGAGTGCATGGTTTCATGGTGCCGCCCCCCCCTTCACATTAACAATATTATATAGACTAACCACACAAACATACACACCTTCAAATAAAGCAGCATGGAGGCAATAAACATGATGTGAACTTGTCTTTGGCGCTGCACATTTTCACATAAAGGGATAGCTTCTTGGATGCAAAGAAAGCATCAATGTGAGCCATTTCAGAAACAAGCTCAAGCTCCTTTACTTTCATATAAGAGTGAACCATCAAGTCCTGAAGCCATCTTGGAGTGTGTGGAGTCATGGACTGGCAGTAATTACAAGTGACCACAGCAACTGAGGCAGAATTATGGGATGCAGAGCTAGTCGGTCATAGAACAAATAGAAAAAAAAACAGCCAATGTACAAGCTCACAACACGCAAATCTGCTATTTCTGCTATTTTAGAAAATTATTTGAAATGTTTTGCCTATAATGATATGCCTGAAATAGGGCCGCCAGGGGGTTAATAGTTAACCCTCCAGCTGTCCCCAACTATAACCTTCCCTCTGTAGCATGTGATCACACCCATATTTATCTCTCTCTCTCTGTGTGTGTGTGTGTGTGTGTGTGTGTGTGTGTGTGTGTGTGTGTGTGTGTGTGTGTGTGTGTGTGTGTGTGTGTGTGCGTGCGTGCGTGCGTGCGTGCGTGCGTGCGTGCGTGCCTGCGTGCCTGCGTGCGTGCGTGCGTGCGTGCGTGCGTGCGTGCGTGCGTGCGTGCGTGCGTGCGTGCGTGCGTGCGTGCGTGCGTGCGTGCGTGCGTGCGTGCCTGCCTGCCTGCCTGCCTGCCTGCCTGCGTGCGTGCGTGTTAGCCAATGCCAAATTTATACTTAGCTGTTTTTCAAGTGAAGAAATCAGGTTGAAAATATATTATTTTAGGCTAGCGACACTTGTGTGATGAAGCATATATTAGGCTTTAGGGGAATCATGGAACATTGGAGCATCCCTTTTGACTCATGTGCTCAAAAGAAACACTTTCAGAAAGTAGTCTCTCTTGGCCTTTGGTATCCCTGGGGCCAATAAAAGCAGGTGATTAGTGGGGCCATTCCCAGGCTATACAGTAGGTGTTAGCTGGTTAAGGCAATTAACAGGAAGGTGTTTACCTTTACATGACAGAAATACTGCAGGACTAGAGGGGGGGTACACTCAAGCCCCCAGCCCATGAAAACAATCCACCTCAGAAAAGCTCTCTCACACTGTGTGTGTGTGTGTGTGTGTGTGTGTGTGTGTGTGTGTGTGTGTGTGTGTGTGTGTGTGTGTGTGTGTGTGTGTGTGTGTGTGCGCGCACACGCGTGCGTGCGTGCGTGCGTGCGTGCGTGTGTGCGTGTGTGTGTGCGTACGTGCGTATGTGTGTGAGAGAGTATTTGTCATAGAGCTGAAGATGTGTTCTCTAGCAGAAATAACATCCTCTGTCTAATTCAAGAATGAGCTTTTGAATTAGTCCAACTTATAGCACAACCATTTATCATGCTGACAGTCAAAGGACTTCCATATTCAAGAGTGGCAAAACACTTAGCCTGAGAGCAAACTGTTGAGAATGACTGACACCTGCAGTGCTGGTGACTCTAGACCTGGGGCACATGCATGATACCTGATCTTCAGCCCAGGCACTTATTGCGTAATGTAATATGAATTATGAGGTGCAGCAGATTACCAGTTGCTGCAATATTTCATCTGATTTAAGACCATACTTTTGAATTATTTCTTGCTTTTGTACACACAAATGCAGGACTGCTTTAGGAACTGGACGGAGAATCACTCACAAGAGGGAACAAAGTTCCTTGGGTCTGCGTGTTCACATTGTGTTCTTTAACCATATGTACTGTATATGCATGGATGCACGGCATGCCAGTGTCTGACGCATGAAATTCTGCATGATTATGAACAGTTTAAGACAATCGCTCATGCTGTCAAATGATGTGAGGTTACTGGATGTTTCGGAATGTTGAGTGTCGCTGCTCACATAGTTTATCAATTTCATCTAATTCAGTTAAGCAAGTTCTTCTGGTGTATATAGGGTAAAAAGATATCAACATGAAAAATGTCTTTACCCTCTAAAAGGTCATACCCTCCCCGTGGTCAAATGACAGGCAGTGATGTGACATTCCCTTTGTTGCTTGCCTTAGAGGGCGAAAACATGTGCATTAAATTACTGACAGATTAGTTACGTGATAACTTGTTTATAGTGATCTCAAGATTCTTGCTTGTTTTGAGTTTTAATAAGTATTTGTATTTTTAATTACTGAATTAAAATTATTTCAGGCTACTGACTTTTTCAGACATATTTAGAAATGGCCTAGGCTAAATTCAAGGATGTATTGTCTGTCTGTCTGTCTGTCTGTCTGTCTGTCTGTCTGTCTGTCTGTCTGTCTGTCTGTCTGTCTGTCTGACTGTCCTTCGCTTATCTCGAGAACCATTCATGCAATTGACTTCACTCTTGGCAGGTGTATTGCTGAGGACCCAAGGGAGTGTAGTGTCGAGTGTGAAGTCAATCGGATGAGCAGTTCTCGAGAACGCTTCAAGCAGCCATACTGCAGTTCTCGACAACGCTGCAAGCAGCCATACTGCGGTTCTCGACAACGCTGCAAGCAGCACTTGCTGGGACCAAGCAATCTGCCCCCTGAAACCGGCCCACGTTCTGAACAGCCACACGCTCTAAATGGGCATACCCCTGACAGCGCTGCAAGCAGCAATACCAGAGCCAAGCAAGAGGCCCAATCCAAACGGGCATGCCTTCCAAACAGGCACTGAACTAGTTACAATAATTATACTATAGCCATTACAATGTTAAGAGAACACTAAAACAAATTCTGTTTTCCACACAACACACAGGAATTCACCTCCAAACTACTCCATACAGCTCGTGCAGCATAATCCAAGTCTTCTGAAGCAAAACAATCGTACTGTGAATGCAAATATTCATTATAGCCGTTGTTTTAAAAAATGTTCACGCTTTCGCTTACCAAGGCCTCACAGAGCTCTTTTCAGTTGTGTGACGTAAACCTCGGCATAGGAGTGTAAACACACGTTGGGGGAAATTTCGCATTTGAGCAGAGCATGAACATGTAATTGTTTGGATTCAGAAAACTTGGATTATTCTGCCCAAGCTGCATGGAGTAATTTTATAGCATTTTCTTTGTCCCTCTTGGAACTCATACTGTTCACCATTGACTTATTGTAAGTTATTAAAGAGAAAGCTACAGTGACATGGCAAACTCCTTGTGTGTTGAGAGAACAAATAGATGGTGAGTAGAATAAAAAATGTTGGGTGAATTATTCCTTTAAACCCACAGGTTATATGATTGTGCAATTAGATCGTGAAATAACAGAAACAGCACCGTTTCCAAAGTAAAATCCACAATATACAATTGATTTTTTTGTGGTGTGGCTGTATTTAGGGAGAAAAAAAAGTATTACACAATCATATCAATCATAACACGTAGGAAGGTATTGATGGTTTGTCCAATTTGAAATGTTGATGAAATTCACTGTTTTCCCAACGAGTCTGAGCTTATAATCTCACACCTTGACAATTTGACAGTGAAGCACACCAAAAGCCCAATTCAAACTTTGTTGAGCCGAAAAAAGCCAATCCACAATCTCACAACCTGACGCATTGTGAGGTTGTAGATCTGCTATTTTGGTGCGTGACACGGCCGTATGACGGAGCATAAACTAGGCATTATACTCGCCATCTAAATGTTACAAACATGTCCATCTAGAATACATAATCTATACTCTTGATGAGTGCCGAATGTCTTGTTTTCTATTTTGCATTTATTGTGTGTATTTATGCATATTATTTTGTGTATTGTGTAAAACCTTTGACTATGTGTAAGCCAAAAATAAAGATCAAGTCTTCACTTTATACAATGTTTCTACACTTTATAGTTTCTAAATCACAGGATGGTATAATACCTATCTTATAATGGGGGAACTTTTTACACTCTGAAACATCTGAAATGTTTCAGAATCATCCGTAGAAGACAGTTCTGGAGCTTTATTGGCACATGTGAAATAATTGTCAGTTAGGGGATTATACATCCAATGTTTCAAAGGCACCTTAGAAATAAACCAATGAAACCATGAAAACCTCTTAAGATAAGTTTCACAATATCCTCAAAACGGTTGCCACAAACAATATTTTAAGTGGCAGCTACATGTGCATCATTTATGGTGTTTCAACATACATTGAACAGTATATATCACATGTCAGTGAGGGTGCTGTCCAGTGCTTCTATATTTCTCCTTATGCAACATCACAGCTACTTGAGCTATGCAGTGATGAAGTTGAACACTGAGATATACTACCAACACCTGTGCACATCGAACAGCGGGGGGGGGGGGGGGGGGGGGGGTCATTCCATACTTTATATCTGCGAGTAATTTTGCTCAAAAGCGAGATGGGAGAAATATAGGATATTGCTTTTAACAAATTCTGTTTAGAAGTCTAGGTTGTATTGGCCCTGGTGTCCAATTACACACAATCTTCCATGTATGAAATCCTGCATGAATTCATGTTTCTTTTTTTTCCTTTCCTTTTTTACCAGGATGCCAGAGAGGGCTGGCACAAAAGGGAGAAATCCTTTCTGCAACAGAGAACTGTAAAAAACCCACATGAAAAATAGGGTCTGGTGCTGGAGCCTTGGGCTAGGAGTGCAACTCCATCAGCACAACGCTGCGGAGGGGAGCTGCTTCCCCTGTCCAAACCCTCACTCCTGCTCTATTATCTCTGTCCTATTGTGCTTCAATGTGTGTCCATGCTGACCCATAAGGTCCTGCAAGGGGCTTCTTGGAAAATAGCTTTCAGATCACGTCCTTAATTAGCTCCACCAAGATGGATATTGTTTTCTTATGATGCTTTGAAGTGTTTTACTTTTCCCATACACAAACACAATCCTTAAAGATGCACAAGAAAGCAAAAGTAAGCAATAGGTTGCTTATTTATCTATTTTTTCTTCCTTTCTTTCATCCTGGCTTTTTTTTTAAAGATGCCTGGCTGCTGTGTACTTATAATTTGCAGTGACCTAAATTTTGTAAAATTACTTTTAACTTTTCAAAGAAATGCCCCCAGCTGTCATCCTCTACATCCTGCTGCTTTGACTGCCTTGTTTACGATTTATTTGCTTAATTATATAAACTTATTTAAACAATTTACTTTCAATCAGTATTACATACAGAGCACACAATAACCTAATTTGCAGTAGCTAAAGAGATAATATGTAAGCTGTTTTATATTTTGTATGAAGGGGAAAAGTTTATTGGCAATTCTCTATGCCTTTTACCAGAAGCCCCCTTATTCTGAGAAACAGCACAAATAGTCAGTAAATGAGAGAAAAATAAATAAATAAAAGACACTCTTGCAATCGTGCAGATTTCCCAATCAAATGCAGAAGCTTAACATCACCCAAGTACTGTCCCATTGGGTTACAAGTCAAACCATTTCATTTGACCAGTTATTTTTGGCTGATAGAAACTATGTGAGATATACTGCATGTTTGCAAAAATGCAAAAAATAGAAATAGAAAAAAATGAATGAAATCTATCACTCTGAGTATCAAAATGGAATGGTAAAAAAGTTGGAGCTGAGCCCAGGACGGTTTCAAATACCCTGTAGGAAAACACTGACTCCTTAACCTACACATATAGCATAGTATGCACAGTATAACTTAAGATTATAATATATCTGCGAGAGAATCCCTTGTGTCTCCTTAATGAACTGAAAGCCATCCAAAACATGTCTTGGCACAGTCATATGTCCTCTTACAGCAGGCATAAGACACCTGCTCCCTCCTAAAGACTGCGCAAGGCAATATGCATCTCTGCAAGAAGTATACTTCTTAACTGTGTGCAACTGTGTGAGTGTGCATTTGAGGGAACTTACATGTTCCCTCAAATGCACAAGTTAGTAACGTGAGAACATTTTGGTGTGTTTGTGTACTCTATGTGATGCACATGTGTGTGTGAGAGAGAGAAAGAGAGAGAGAGAGAGAGAGAGAGAGAGAGAGAGAGAGAGAGAGAGAGAGAGAGAGAGAGAGAGAGAGAGAGAGAGAGAGAGAGATGTGTGTGTGTGTGTGTGTGTGTGTGTGTGTGTGTGTGTGTGTGTGTGTGTGTGTGTGTGTGTGTGTGTGTGTGTGTGTGTGTGTGTGTGTGTGTGTGTGTGTGTGTGTGTGTGTGTGTGTGTGTGTGTGTGTGTGTGTGTGTGTGTGTGCGTGCGTGCGTGCGTGCATGACACTGGCCACATGCCTCTGGCTGCTGGGTGCTGACTGGTGGAGTCTGCAAGGGGCCAGTTAAGAGCCCAGGGTGAGCATCTGCCAACCCAACAACCTTCCACATATTCAGAGCCTCAATCTAATCCCACTGGAACAAACAGGTGAGCAGAGCATGAAAGCAGGACGTTTATCAGCTAGCCTTTCCTTTTACGCTGGCACTGAAGGGAAGCTAACTGTGTGACGGACCCCGGGCCGGGGACAGCCCGGCTTCAAAGACCTTGGAGGAGTTAAAGGGCTTAGAGCTGGGGCAGCAGGAGCAGAAGGGACTTCACAGCCTTACCTGATGGGGTTTTTGGTGTGTGCGCCGCCGCCACACGGAAGCCTCCTCTGACCGTGTCCCTCTTTTCAAGTGTCTGTTTGAAGCCGTCAGGGAGAAAGGTCGCACCCTCTCGGTCACAGCAGGTCGGGTGAGGCGATGACGAATGAGCCGACGGGTATTGCTAATGTTCAGACGTCTGTCTCGTTCTTTGTACGCTCAAAAAAATAATGAAGGATAATGTAAAGCTATTGGTCCGGGGGCCTGGGCACCCAGAGACGTTTTGGTGATATACTCCTAGAATTCCAGGTATTTCCAGGGTTTTCCAAAGCTATATGGTTTGGGGTTTAGGGACTCCCAGGTCACAAGAGATACGAACAGGCTTTCAGGAATGACACCATCACCTGGAAAGAGAGAAAAACAGAAAAAAAGACAAGATACATGAGAGATATGATATGAACACTTTACAGAGGGATTTAACAGTACACAAAGAAAAATAAAGGTGCCAACTGGAACCGAAACCGGTTCTTCAGAGTGACTGATGTCATATAAGAACAATTTCTGGTCACAGAAAGAACCAAGGTTCTTTAAATAACCATGTATTTGGTTATACTAAGTAAGAACCCTTCAAGGTGCAGCATCAAAAAATGGTGAACCACATGAGGAACCATTTACTAGATAAAATGGTTCTTTAGTAGCCTTTTAAAGAACCATTTAAGAACAATTATTTTTCTGTAACTGCTACATTTAGATGCATATTGCAATAGCCACTTCCTCTGCACCCAATCGCTGTAATTCCAAGCACAACAGATGCAGAGAAAAGGGTCTTGCAGGAGCAGAAAACCAGAACAATATGACTTATTTTATAATTAATAAGCTGTGTTTTTGTAAACCAACAAAATGTATCTATAATTATTTGTACTACTGCAGGACAGCGTCTTATGATTTTCAAGATTATATTAAACAATAAATGGATTGCTGCAAGTAATTTCTTCTCTCGTGGCACCGAGGGCTTTTTAAAATAAGAAATGAAAGAGATTTCCGGAGAAACTTAATTTCCCTGTAACCAGAACAAGACATATTCCTGTAATAGCATATATAATTGCCTGTTCTGCAGAAGATCTCTCATACGCAACAACAAAGTCTCATGGACAACACATATTTATTCAACTGTCAATTCTGGCGATGAAAAAAAAAAACATGTAAAAAAGAAAAGGCATTTGAATTCCTCACGGGCCTGGTTTGTGAGGTTGGGTAAATGTGCTTGTCATGTGCCACAGTTCTGACAGTTCCACAGTGACAGAGGTTTAGTTAGGGAATACATGATGGAGTGGGAGTCAGTCTGTGATAACTGGATGGTACTTTTGAACCCCCCCCCCCCTCCTCCCCCACTCCTTCCCTCTCCCTCCTCCTCCCCTCCATTTGAAAATATTGCATGATTATTTTTACCTCAGTTGTTAGACCCTATGCTTAATTGTTCCCAGGAGCTCTTATTATGAAGCTGAAATGGAGCTCTTGGGAAGAGCATTTAAAGCAACTAGTCTGCAGTTCATAGGCTATAGGTCTGAGACTCCAGTGTATTCACCCAGCAAAAAAGGGAGGGGGGGGGGTCTTGTATGGTCATGATGGTCTTTTTATCTAACAATAGTTGTCAATGACTGCTTGTTGACCCTCTTTCAGCATGTGTGTAGCGTTTGGTCAGGCTGAAGCCAATCAAAGCTAACTGAAACTTCATAGACAGAATACTATATAGAGCATAAATCACTTGTTAATTACTGATTAACACATTTTTATATCAGTGAGTTGTTTTAGCTTTGCCATGTATCATTGTATCTCTCTCTCTATCTCTCTCGACCTCTCTCTCTCTCGTTCTGTCCAAGGCCGTGACTTCCTGGTGTGTCAAGGCGACCTGTGGGAGTGTGTGTATCGGATCAATAGCCCACCCACAGCAGGCCCGCAGGCCATCCCTGACCTGGGCTATTGATTAGGCCTGGCTCAGCTGCCAATAGCAATGTACTGGATGTGACACCCGGCTAAAGACAAGACAGGAGCTGAGGAAGAGGGAATGTGTATCGCCACTGGCAGCCCCACAGCACACTGCAGATAAAAGTCAATTTCACTTAACCAAATCACTGACAACTAAATAGTTAGCAGACAGAATGCTGAGGGTCTCTGATGGCTGCGTCTGGCTGGCTGCAGGGATTTCCCCGCCTCCTGACCTGTGTCTAGGAACACAACGAGCCATGTGATAGACGCAGGCCACTGTCTGTGCAGCCAGCATAACCTCTGTCTGTCTGTCCGTCTGTCTGTCTGCACTGTGTGCCAGTTTGTTTATCTATTACTTTGTTTGTGTCTGTCTGCACAGAAAAATCCTGTGTTAATTTCACTCTTGAGAGTTTGGTTGCAGTTACACATGTATAAATGAACACTGTGGATTTTACAGTGTCTGTTTGGATCTGTTATTACACCTGTGTGTCTGACACAACAGAGAAAGAGTACATAAATGGCTCCCCCTATCTACTACAAAGGTCCACTTCTAAGCCCTTCTAAACAGAAGAGGAGGATATGGCTGAGCCTTTTGGGTCATAACTGATGTCCACTTCTCTGTTTCTCAAAATTGCTCTGCATGCAAATTCAACCCAATAATCACAAAAGTGTGTGAGATTAAGGCAATGTGAGTAAAACATAAATTATATACACATATTATATACAATTATACACACACACACACACACACACACACACACACACACACACACACACACACACACACACACACACACACACACACACACACACACACACACACACACACACACACACAATTAGATTAAATGTACTGTACTTGTCTTCTTTTATTAAAAAGGAGACAGGGTCTAATAACGGCGTGGCTTCCCTGTGAACTCTGTAAGTAAGTAGGTGTGCAGTTCAGTCTCTCTGCCAGAGAGTCTCACATCATCAATATGATCATATCATCATATTGATGTCCAAATATTTCACATGGCTGCATATTTGGGTAAGAATGATGGATGGTTCGGTGGATCGATGGGACAGATAATCTGCGATGATTAATTCACAAAATTAAAATACAAAAATTATACATATTATTTGTTTTAACAAACTGTGAAAAATATTCAGGTATTGGCTTCCTTGGTGTACTGGCAGCATGCACTAGAAATGTGGTACCGATTGGTGTAGTGGCACAAACAGACATACAAAGATACATAATACATACAGTGGGGACATACTGTATGTGGTCTTCTCTAGACGACTCAACCTTAGGTGCCACACCTTCAAAATAAAAATGCGTTTCAAGTAACAGATTTTTAAATGCTAAAATAAAAGAACTCATCATTGTTTTCCGTGCCAGACTGCACCCGTTTCCTCTGCCTCTGTGTACTACAGTAGATGGGCTCCCATTGAACTTGGCCGATCCCATTCGATCCATCTTGCTCCCAGTCATTACCAGTCCATATTAAAGTAGTTTACATGTCACTTTACAGGCCCCTTGCCTATTCAATGCAATTCTGTGGCCACCGCCTCCTTGTGCATTCAGCACCTATCTATAGCTCCATATCTCTCCCAGTAATTGCTGAGTGACAGAAAGGCAATACCAACCACTTCATTATGGGACGGCAAAACTGACTGGACACTGGCCCCTTAGCTCCTAGGTCACTCTGGCCAGACTGACCTTATCTGCCCAGGTCGTCAGGGGTCAATCACCCAGAATTTATAAGGAGTGTAGTCGAGGTGGGTGCCATACAGCAGGGTCACATGACCCTGGCAGACCACTTTACATCACATATTGATTGCAGTTTGTCTACTTCAGTTAAAGCTGGCCTAAGCTTCTAATACTGAGGTCTCAGGGGCAAAGGCCTCAGTGGAAAGTTAAGTATTGGAAGTAACAGAATGATGGTGGGGCAAACGGATACGAGCGGCCATAAAGGGGACACCAGGGGACCAGGGGAGAAGGCATATGGGGTGTAAACAAGCGACACCCATCAGTAAAGTGGAATGAAGGAAGCATTGGATCCAATACTGATATCCTCTCCTTGGTAAATAATCCATTCTCAGGATTTATGGGATGAAAAATAAGTTGTGTCGATTGAATTTATATTGATTCATGACATAAGGAATTGTGCTGGAGGCTACATACATCAAGAGGAGGATTTCAATTGAATCTCAATCTTCAATCTGGGAATATTCTTTCTTTCTTTCTTTCTTTCTTTCTTTCTTTCTTTCTTCATTCCTTCCTTCACTGATAAATATTTGTGCAAATCAACACTAGTTACTCGCCGTCTAATCCATTCATCAATTTACAAAAACGTTGATGTCAGTTGACGTTTCTGCTGTCTTCACCCGAAAACGTACTGCTGGAAATATGCATCTTTATGTGTGTCTGTGAGTATGTGTGTATATATGCGTGCGTGCGTGCATGTATGTGTGTGTGTGCGTGCGTGCGTGCGTACACGCCTGTGTTTATGCGCGACCCTTTATGTACATACTAAAGCATCCCCTGCACTCGTTAGATCTGGTTTCTCGGCTGGTGCTTGGCACCATTCATATTAAATCACAATAATGGCAGATGAGCTGCTGCACTATGAGACATGCATCCATTTGAAACCGCACTTTATTACTCTTTGTTCCTTTTAATATAAAAAAAAGAACTATGCGAAAAGATAACCCGGTTTAAAAAAATCCCAGATAAACAGCAACGATTGCGTCTTTAAATAATAAATGATCCCCTGCATCTTACGGATGGGAATATAACTGAAAGTAATTGAAGATAACAATGTTCTATAAGAGACTGACTTGTGCAGTGCTGATTCAGAATCCCTCATAACTTCAAACATTCAGTCATAAAGTATGGATAATCCCTAAAAGAAAGGAATGCGTCTGTTTACAATTTCCTTCTAATTAAGGATACAGGATGGGGGGGTCTACCTTTGTTAAAGTTGATGTGTGTTTGTTAGACTTCCTGAAAAACTGTACCACTAGCAAATTAAGGGTGGAATACAAAACGAAACAAACAATAACACTCTAATATGATCCGCAGTCAAGGAATAAATATTTCACAATCTGTCTACATTTGACACACTTTCAGATGGGAACAAAGGATTTCCACACAACAAATTATCCAATCACGTACTTTAGACAATAACCTTCACGACCTGCATTAATTCACAAAATGTGGGAGAGACTTCCACCTCACAAGTGTGTATATAATCTGTGCTCAATTTGTTTAGACTCACTGTTACTCTTCTCTCTTTTATGTCAACAAGAACTTTTAGTTGCCAGTTATGGAATGAAACAGTTCGAAACATATCAGGAAGTTAACAAACAAAAGCACAAGGTAAGCAAAATCAGGAAGGAGTGACACAATTAGAGACACACTCGATAACAATAACACACAGTTATGCTTGCATGCAACTTCATAACAGTACAGCAGTGCTCACAGACCAGCCTCACCACAATACGCAAAAGGTTGGTCTTAAAGGCATGTCCCTGTTCAATATGATGATAGAGAACATTATTTAGCTACTTAAGCCCTGTATACTTCATCATATGACAAATAGAGAAGATAGCCCATCTACAAGCCCACAATGCATTGTGAGCTCAATGCAATGTTTGAAAATGTGTAAAAAATAACTAAAAATACAAATTGAATAACTGAAAAAAATATATCTTTGTATTTATTTTTTAGAATAGGGACACAAGGGTTAATGTGTTTAAGATGATGGTGATGATCCCCAAGCCAGTGGTGAGGGTGAAATATCAGAAAGATGCTACACACTAGTGAGGAGATTCTCTTTGTGGATCACGCCAGCAGTGTTGGGTGTATGTAAGAGGGATAAGGCAGTGCTTGATGATTAATCACTGGACACAATAATGCTTCACAGCATGGCCACACAGTACCAGCTGATACTATGATGTGATCAGAGACGATTAGGAGAAATAATCATTCCTTACAGTGCATCCGTACAATGCTCTAATGATATCTCTTGATTGGGCCTCGCCGAGAAGATAATAACTGTCTTTCTCAGAATGAACTCAAAGATTATTTCTTTAAGTTCATGAAATGGGGCCACAGGCCTGGGTGTTGCTGATTTGAGGATTAAGATAAGCTGACCTTTCATATTCTGTTGCCATGTATAAAAGATGAAGTTTGAAGCTCCTCATCACATTAGACCTTATCAATGGTCAGAGCTTCTGTGAGGCCTCTTTGAATATCACAATGGTTTTTTTCAGGCGGGCATACAAGAGGTTCCAACCCCCTACTGTAGGATTACTGTGTGTGTGCGTGTGCATGTGTGTGCATGTGTGTGTGTGTGTGTGTGTGTGTGTGTGTGTGTGTGTGTGTGTGTGTGTGTGTGTGTGTGTGTGTGTGTGTGTGTGTGTGTGTGTGTGTGTTTGCTCATTTATAAACTCCAAATATTTCAGCTTTGTATCAGCTTTGTTTGTGTTTCATTGCTATGTGTGATAATGCACAGGGAAAAAAAGAGACCTGGATCAAGATTGGTGGGTTAAATCATGCTAATCACAACTGCTACACAGCTCAATTTAAATGATCTGGCTCGCACCATTAAACAGCTTTGACAGCAGAGGACAGGGTTATCACCCCATCCCTATCAAACTATCACCGCGTATCAAACACTTTATCTGTCACACAGCAACACCCTCTTCCTTGGCCTCTGGGCACCCACCCTGACACCCCACAATGGTGGGATAAGTCTCTCTGTGTGCCTGGGCATCCACCGTGGCACTTCACAGTGGTGGGATAAGTCTCTCTGCCCCCTGGGGCACCTGGCACTTCACAATCGGGGGATAAGTCTCTCTGCCCCTGGGCACCTATACCCTGGCACCTCACACTACCGGGATAAGTCTCTCTGCCCCGCTGCCAGTGTGCTGCTGCTGAACGAGACACAACAGAGACACTGGCAGTTCCACAGGGCTCTGCGAGAGGTCAGCACCAAGGCCAGTGGGAGGGTCCCGGCCTGGAAACGTATATGTGGACAATATCTCTCCTGGGCAGAGCTTGCCAGCCATAGACTTACATGCGTCAGATTACTGGCCAACATCTCCAGGCGTCTTTGATGTGGGAGGCAATGTTTACCCCTATAACTTACAGCCCAGCTCTGCAGGGACTTATTTTTATAACCTCTATTATTTTCTATCGTAAATATTCAAATCCAGATCTTAAATCCCGGGCTTAGCGAGGAGAATAGCCAAAAACAACATGCGGCTCTTCAGCTACCCCCTACTCTCACTCTTCTATAGAAAATCATTATGAAGATTAATACAGGAATCACACAGAATGCTGAGATGAGACTGTACGACCCAGCGAATACAATGCAGTCATATAGAAGCTTCGGAATGGAAATTCTGGTCAAGGATCCTTGGGCTTTTTTGTTTTCTTTATTTGTTTGAGGGTTTTGACACATTTCGCATTTCCTCCTTTTGGCTGTGAATTAATATTTTGAAGCTTGAATATTAATCCCGATTCAGGGGTGGATTAGTTTGCTATTGTCCCCTCTGCGCTGAGCCCCAAATAAATAAAGGCGCTGACATAGAGAGGAAATCTATACCACTCTGCCCTGCAAACAAAGACCCCTGCACCCAGAGATAACACACGGCCCTGCAACAGAGAGACCCCCTACTCTATCCACACAGAGAAATCCTCAGCGTTAATTTAACTCCAGGAGTGCAAAACTCGACCCTTATGCATCTATTTGGGTCAATTTCTTACACTCTCTGAGTTAAATTAACACAGAGGATTGTACTGCGCGTAGCATATGCTGGATCCCTCTCTCTCTTTCTTAACTCAACCCCTCTGTCCCACACCCCATCTCTCTCTCTCTCTCTCTCTCTCTCTCTCTCTCTCTCTCTCTCTCTCTTCCCAAGAAAAAAAATCTTTGCCATGGTAGATTTGCACGGCAATCGTGCCCCGAAACCGTGCCTCTTCCTCAGCTTATACCGTGCATTTTCCAGAGTTTATCAAAGAATACAATGGGGTTATGCTTTCACCATTATTCTCCAGGCAAGAACAGTAATTTAAATGCACTAGTACTACTGAGGCAGGGCGCAGCCTGCTGTCTCACTGTGGAACAGAGAGGGAGATGAAAATGCGTTTTCCAAAAAAAAACGCACCGCATTACTTTGTTGACCTTTCCTGTTCCCATAGTTTACAAACAGCTGTGAAGCTCCTTCCTCTGGGCTCTTTGTACATCAGAGCCTGGGACTGATGGAGGCACGCCATGCTTTAAATGAAGAGCTTTTTTTTCCCCCCAACTCGCCTCCATCCCAGCTCGCAAACACCGCAACCTCGCAAATACACATTTACTTTCTATCTGCCACAAACGCTGTTGCCAGAGCGGAGATGTATACACAGTAACAAGATATGATGGCATCATTGTATACAAGAATATATTTAGACAAACACTTGGTTCAACTACCCCCCCCCCAAAAAAATACCAACCACTTAACCACTTAAGCCCTACAGTTTAATGCTTCTCCTCATGACGAATAGTGGAAAATAGCAGATCTACAAGCTCACAACGTGTCACGACGCCAGGTGCTGTGAGCCTGTAGATCTGCATTTTCTCCATTTGAGTTTTTAAATGTATACATTTATGGAACTTTCTGTGACATTGTTGTCTATAATGACATTCCCAAAATAGAGACGCCAGGTTGAAAGTGGCTAATGCATACATATACACATATCAATACCACCGCCCATGCACAGAGACACTTCTAATTTCCTCATCCACTGTAATAGCATGGGAAAGTATTTGGCAAAGCGATTCTATTTCTCATATAATTGAAGCTACAAATGCGATGCTATTTTAATACACACAAAAGTATGGTATCACAATTTACATGTTGACCCCGATCCAAGATGAACGGCAAACTGCTCTCCTCAATGACAGCAATCAGCACATTCCTGCCAGCTCATAAAGACAGAGAGATTCACATACCGAAATGCACACATGCACACACGCACACGTCCACATGTGCATCCACACATGCACACGCGCACGCGCATGCATGCACTCACACACACACACACACACACACACACACACACACACACACACACACACACACACACACACACACACACACACACACACACACACACACACACACACACACACACACACACACACACGTGCGTGTGCATGCAGGTTTCGTCATGGTATTGTGAAAACAGATGGGAACACTGAGTGCTGCTGTGCTTCTGATGTTGGAGCTACATGTGTGACCTGGAGGCAGAATGCAATGTGAAGACAGAGAGAGAAAGAGAGAGAGAGAGAGAGAGAGAGAGAGAGAGAGAGAGAGAGAGAGAGAGAGAGAGAGAGAGAGTGAGTGAGTGAGTGAGTGAGTGAGTGAGTGAGTGAGTGAGAGTGAGAGAGATGATGGCAAGGAAGAGGAATAAAAGAAGGGAGGGAGAAAGGAAGAAATGGAGGAGGAAGGGAGAAAGGAAGGAAGGAAGGAAGGGAGACAGAAATGAAGGGAAAAGGAGGAAGGCAAGCAAAGGAGACATTTAGGGGGAAGGAAGGAAGGAAGGAAGGAAGGAAGGAAGGAAGGAAGGAAGGAAGGAAGGAAGGAAGGAAGGGAGGGAGGAAGGAAGGAAAGCAATGGGAAACAATGGGAAAAGGAAGAAGGGAATAAAAGGAAACATAAATTAGGGGAGGAAGGGAGAGAGACAGTATTGAAGAAGGAAGGAGAGGAGGACGGGAAACAGAAGAAGATTAAGAGGAGGAAGGAAGGAAGGAAGGAAGGAAGGAAGGAAGGAAGGAAGGAAGGAAGGAAGGAAGGAAGGAAGGAAGACTTCACACTTCTACCTACTGGGCCAAACAGTGAGGTATGAGAGCCCAGAAAAGGGGCTGAGTCCTCCAAAGCACCCGGTCACATCAAGGTGATTGGAATTGGCAGCCATGGTTACCAATACTGTGTTAATCAATCCATTGGTGTCGGTGTGTCTGGGTGGGCGGATACTCCCAGTCTGGAAGGGGTTAATGGGAAATCAATGTTTGGGATGTGCTCATGAGCAGGACATGAGGAAAGAGGGTTAGACGGAGACTGAGTGGAGAGAGATAGAGGGGCGGGGAGGGCGAGATAGAAACAGTGTTTCCTGTGATAGCAGCAGACTTCCCAGATGTTATCTGTCATTCAAAGGAGCACTCTGGTGGCCAGATGTTTAGGCTCAGTGTATCTGGATCCTACTGGGGGATCAATAGAGGTCAAGTGCATGGTAATATTTAGCACCGCTCTGCACACGCAATGGCAATCATGCCATCAGACCATGCATACTTGTCCTTTAAATGGGAGATTTTACTAAATTATACAAAAGGAAAAAAAATGATGAAACCATACCTTTGTGATTTGTTTGCCTGTTTCAGGCAGACATGTCTGTATTAATGGGGCTTTCTTATAAACCACTTTCATACTGGTAGCCCTATTTTGAGTATGTCAGACAAGGCAAACAACCCCCCCCCCCCCCCACACACACACACTCACACATTTTCAAAGATGTTAAAAATTCTGCAAAGCTTTTCCAAAATGTTTGAGATTTTTCCAAAATACAAGCTCACAGCGTGCTGTGTTGTGAGCTTGTACATATAAGCTATATTACGACACTGTGGTACAACTAAATATAAAATAGGGCTTAAGCATGGAGAGTATTTCTTTGGCTGGCCTCAGCAATATGCACTTCCTACGTCCATTAGAGGAAAACAAAGTGGAGCGCTGATTTGGATGGAAAGGTAAAATAAATACAGTGTAAAATCATCCAGAGTAGTTTTCCAAAGGCCTGGGGGCCGTGGGGGGGGGGGGGGTATGTGGGAAGGCGTGTAAGGGGGGAACCCAGAGCAGGTCCCAGTGCAGTGAGGCTCTTTGTAGTTGGAACAGGCTGAACTAGCCAGAGGCTTTACTGCACTAACCTCTACCACTCACACACACTGTTTGGGGAAATTACAGCACGGTGTAGAAATTAATCAAGTAAACGCTGAGCAGCTTTGATTTGGCTCACATTAACATATTATCAATAATGTATTAATCAAATACAAATAAACACCCCTGCATAATAGCATACTTAACTAACTATATGCCCACCCCCCCTCCCTTCACTCGCAACGAAAAGTTAGTCTCCTCGCAGCGCCCGTGATAATAAGCACAGCAAACTTCACTGCAAGCAGCATGGTTTTTCTGGTGCTTGAAAGAACATGTCTAGGTTCTTATTTGCCCTTGTTCATCAGCTCTTTTCTTCATTACTGTGTCAGGGTACTTACTGTATAGTGCCTCGACAAAATGCCAGAAATTATGAATTCATTTATTTATACCCTACAATAGCATTGTGCATCATGCAAAAATAAATAAACACACCGGTGATGAAGCACTGAAAACAACAATGCACATAATTTGTGCAAGCTACTTTGGGCTTGATTCTGAAACTAGCTAAGTGGATTGTGAAAGAGTTAGTCACTTTTATCACTTGCAGAGGAGTGGAATCAGCTCTGCTTTTGTATTTTCACTTAAACGCATGTTCTGTTTTTCTCAGATAAGTTGTGTTGTTTAAAAGCATCCGTTTTTTTGCCTAACGCTTTTGTTCATTGGGGAACTCATGGCCAGGGATTTTCTAAACACAATTCATCAAAGTGGAACGGCAGTCTTTTTTTTTCCTGCATTCCTAATCCTTTTGCTTGCAGATGAGAGATTTGCTGTTCAGACTCATTAAGATTAGAGCGTTTTGCGAGTTATTTAAGAATGCAAAGTTCCATGTGAGACCTCTCAGAGTTCAGAACAGAAGAAAATCCTATCGACACGCTCAGTGCACTGGGGGGCTGATCTTAGCCTATATTTCTATATTTGGTGTCAGTGATTGAGTGATAGCATGTGAAATGGCTTTTCCTACTCTCTATATCATGGGTCAGAGTTGCAGTCACTTCTCCATTCGTATAATTAGTGGGACACTGTAGATTTGAACGCTATATTTGTCTTCATGTGCTAGGGTACTTATTCGGTTTTCTTGTACACATAATAAAGACACAGTGGTAGTCTTTGTAATGGAGTTAGTGGCTGGTCTAGCATCTATTGCGGCTTGTTGCTTTATTAAATGACTTTAAAACATTTGCTGAGAAAATTTGCCATTTTTGTCCTCTAAGGAAAGAGCACTCTAGGTTTGTATATATTTTTTGCATGCTCTGAAACTAGATAGTATTTGTTCTAGTTGATGTTTTTGTTAGTACAGCAAGTAAATTAGTGCTGCTCTTGAGCAGTGTTTAGGCATTTACTTGTTTTGGAATGGGACAGGTGTTGTTTTCAGTGTCCAGGTTGGATACATAATAGTTAACATCTTGGCGGGGGACTAGTCTTCTAGCTGAAGGAAGAATTATCATTGGATTGGACTGAATGTTGTCTTTTGGCTAAGGGTTTTTAATATTAGCTTTCTTGGCTAGAGAGCCAGTAGTCTCTTGGCTGCTCTCAGGCTGGAGCACATTATCCAACGGCAGATCCAGTTGTTGGTTGAACACAGCTCCAGTCTCGGCACCTTTCCCATACTTTCCTACTCCAAGTGTCGCAATCTGGTTCCATTTTACAGCTGGCCTTGAGATTGTAACAGAGCTCCTTTCTCTCTCTCCTAAACCGCATATTTAATCCCTGTGCTTATGTCAAACTTAATTACAAGACCTTGTACGAAAAAATAACAAGTGTGCCTGTGTAGGAGTGGGCAAGAGGAAAAGAGAGCATTGAGGAGAGGCCGAGAAAGAAGCAGCAAGGTAAGACGTGTGAGGGAAAATGTAATCTATCAACAGTTAAATGATTCAACAGACAAGACATGATGCTGAGTATGTGTCCTCTGTCTATGAAACAAGCAAGAAACAAATCAATAGTGATATAAAATACAACTGGAATTGTACAGTAGAATCTAAAGGATATATTTTTAGTGCACAGCCATGGCAAAATATGAAGCAGGTGACTGACATACAGTATGTTGTGAGTCCTGTATCCTGTAATGTGCATTATATTAAATTGAAAACGTTTAAAAAAACAGAGGAGCAGGAGAGAAGGTATGCAGGCTTTAGGGGCCCTGGGCCCATATCTGTGAACTTACAATATGGCGAGCTGTCATCATTTGTCTAAGCCAATCACCCACTGTGTGCAGTGTGCGTGTGTGCATGTGCACACACGTGCACGTGTGCAAGTAAAACTATGTATTTACTCTGTAGAAGTGGAACAGCCAGGGAGAGAGATGTTTAGTCTGTCAGTTTAAAACTATTACCTCCAACCCTGAAAATATGAGCAGCGTCTGTCGAGCAGCGACACAGGGAGACAGAACTATGATGAACACAGCGCTGTGAGGAAGAACAAACCTTTGAAAAGTCTAAATCCTTTTTTTTTTGGGGTGGGGGGGGGGGGGGGGGCAAAGAAAAGGGGATTTTTTTTTCTTTTTTTAAATGCTTTGAAAAGCGCATATTCATACAATCTTCATACGGCGAAACAGCTTAAACGTAGAGTATACATGACGTGTTTTGCAAAGGGAGCCTTGATAAACAGGCAGACAGGCAGACAGGCAGACAGACAGATAAATGGTGCAGGCAGGCACACTGGCACTCTGGCAGGTATGTAGGCAGACAGACAGGCAGTCAGACAGACAGACAGACAGACAGGCAGGCAGGCAGGCAGGCAGGCAGGCAGGCAGGCAAGGAGGCTGGCGGGGAGGCTAGCATGGAGGCTGGTAGGTAGGTAGGTAGGTAGGTAGGTAGGTAGGTAGGTAGGTAGGTAGGTAGGTAGGTAGGTAGGTAGGTAGGTAGGTAGGTAGGTAGGTAGGTAGGTAGGTGGGTAGGTAGGCAGGGAGGAACTCAGGGATGCTCCTCAGCTAAGTAAAAAAATCACATGGGAGCCTTGGGAGGGCCTTCACCTCCACTCCCATCGTTCGTCATCCTGTCCTGACACCGTGCCCACGTCTCACACATCTACCCCCCCCACCCCTGCCCTGAAGGCCTGCCCGCTGGCCAGAGCCTTCCCAGACTAGATCCTGGTGGCCCAGCGATGGACCAAACGGGGAGAGAGGTTCCCATGCCACTAGCGCTGAGACTGGCGCGCCACCCTGAGGTATTTATAGCAGACCAGCTCCAAAGGGCCAGCAGAGAGGCCATGCTTGTTTTCCTTTCCATTCCCCAGGCGCTCTCACCAGGCCTCACATGCGGGTGTTAAATATATACCCAAATACTGGGAGCAAAACTGTGGGGGCAGAGAACAAGGAGGCTGGAGGATCCCTCGGTCCGGGAGAGAGAGAGAGAGAGAGAGTGAGAGGGGTGGGAGATAAAATGAGAGAATGCTGAGAGTGAAAGAATGAAAGGAAAGAATGAAGGAAATAGGAAGGAAGGAAGAAACAAACAAAGTATGGATTGATCATGAATGAATGTATAGCATTCAGTGGTGTAGAGTATCTAAGTACATTTACTCAAGTACTTATTGTACTCAGGTACAATTTTGAGGTACTTTTACTTTACTGTAGTATTTCCAATTGTCTATACTTTTATTTTTACTTCTACTCCACTACATCTCAGAGGCAAATATTGTACTTTTACTCCACTACAATTATTTGAAACTTTAGTTACTAGTTAGTTTGCAGATATAAATGATTACATTATAAAACATACATTAACCACTTTAGCCCTATTCTATACCTAGGCTATTTGAAAATAGCCGATCTACAAGCTCACAACGCGTCGCATCACGATGCGTTGTGAGCTTGTAGATCTGCTATTTTCAAACATTTTAGTACTTTTACTTTTGGTACAGTACATTTTGAAACCAAAACTTTTGTACTTTTACGTAAATTTTGGATTCCGGACTTTTACTTGTAACAGAGTACTTCTACAATGCAGTATTGATACTTTTACTTAAGTAAAACATTTTAGTACTTTTCCCACCACTGAGGAAATAGGAAGGAAGGAAGGAACAGACAAAGTATGGATTGATCATGAATGAATGTATAGCATTATGGCCCATTGTGTGAACAGATATTCAAACTAACAACGCGTCACATCACGACATGTTGTGGTATAAATTAGGTATATGTGGTATAAATTAGGTTTTAGGTAAAGATTTCCCAGCTATAAAGGGTGCGGGCTCAGCGCCAGCAGCGCCAGTCAGATGTCCTCCTATCAGATCACTGGGAGCCTCTGCTAGATGAGAGGAAAGCTGGGGGCATTCACAGGGAAGCAATGGACCGACCCTCAAGTTTAGGCCTTCACTAACATCAAATAGCCTGGATCCAACATCCAGCCCTCCTCTTATGATCTCTCTCTCTCTCTCTCTCTCTCTCTCTCTCTCTCTCTCTCTCTCTCTCTCTCTCTCTCTCTGTTTCTTACTGTCTGTCTCCCCCCTCTCTCTTTCTCTCTCTCTCTGCATGGGAATTCCAGAGTGGCATTATTACTATGTTGAAAACAGACCCTATAAATACTGAACACTGTGATGAATATAACAGTGATTATGGAGGCAGCGATAATTATATCAGGGGGAAAAAAAGAGAGAGCCTCATTGAAGTTTTCTCTGTTTTTGTGTTTGGAAATTCCTTTCAACCTTGTGTCTTAATGTATGAGGAATTACAGAGGCAACAGTAGCGTGGTAATCATGAGGGTCTCTGGGAAGGCCTCGTGGGACCCTTTCAGTGATCCTCTCTCCTGTTCCAGCTCTCTGCTTTGCTCTCACATCTCTGTAAAAGCCACCGTGCCCGTCTGCTATTTTAATGATGACTTGGCCAACAAACAATTAATAGGCTTGCCCACACAGATGCCTGTTAAAAAATGAAATAGCAGGAACTATGGAGTGCTCCCAGATGGGGCCACCAACCACAGTGTGGCTCCTGCTATCTTTTCACCCAGCGGAGCATTGCTGCTTTTGCGCTTATCGACGCTTCTCTCGCCGAGCCGGGCCCAGGCCCAGCTTAGATCTTTAAGCCTTAAGACTACAACTTCAGCAGCAACACCCTGACCTGAGGCCCAGCTCCTGTCCAAACCTCAGCTGTACAGCGGGCCGCCTCTCTGGCTGATTGCGTCAGAAAGATTCCACAGCCATGGCCTCTGTTTTTTCATGCTTGTGGGAAAATAGCAGCTCATGTTTCCTTGGATGCTTCACACATTCCTCACTCTGTCTCCACATCGCAGGGCCCCAGAGATTGGGCAGGGCCACAACCAGGCAGTGGGAGGAGCTTGGGAAATGAGGGGTGTGGCAAAATGAAGGGTGTTCATTGTGTTTTTATTGTTTATTTAGGGGTAGGTTGCTAGGCGACGTGGACACGAAATAGGCACTAATTACATTTCCCCAAGTTTGATGAGTAAAACAGAACTTGGACAGAAACTTTCCAGCTCATTTAACTTCTCAGAACACAGCTGGGAATTATAGATAACAGAACATCTGGAAGTCACAAAAATACTTCTCCACCGTCTAATCCAGAAAGATTCAAAAGTCACCACATCCTGCAATAAACTCCATCCCAAAGCAAACTCAGTGACAGCTTCGATATTTCAATTTTTTAAATAACTATCATTGGATGGCAAGATTTGAGCATTCTATATAATCTTTTCAAGCATATTCTGAGGAAATTCCTGCACTGCAGCAGAGGCCTGAGGTACCATGAAGTAAGACTGTAGCTGTCAATGTTGTGTTGGAAACCAGGTAGAATGGCTGAAACGTGAAACACTGCATCCCAGGAGAGGATTATAATGTAGTATTAAGACTTAACTGTGTGGTTCTTACAAAAACACCAATGCACCCACATACTCGCACGCGCACACGCACGCGCACACACACACACACGCACGCACGCACGCACGCACGCACGCACGCACGCACGCACGCACGCACGCACGCACGCACGCACGCACGCACGCACGCACGCACACACGCACACACGCACACACGCACACACACGCACACACGCACACACGCACACACGCACACACGCACACACACACACACACACACCCTACACAGACTTATATTCTTGGCCACATTCAACCTTGGTCACACTCCAAATCCGTGGCCTCCAAATTTCAAGACAAAGGTAGTTAGTCTTGATTTATGCATGCTTCAACTTAAGATGAACAGAACAGGGCACGGTAGCAAAGCAATTAATTTTTTATGTTGAAAACATTATTTAATAGTAATGGCTAAAGCATCAAAGCCATCTCCACACTGACAGTGGAACAGATGAGCTCACTTCAGTCAGCCAAGGTGAAGCCACAAGGAAAATGCAGCTCGTCGTCTGTGAACTGATCTTCACCCAGACTTCCTGGAGAAGCCGTGTGTCAGTCAGTGTCTCTATTGGAACAGGCTCAGCCGTCGTGTGAAGGACCTTCTCTGCACTCGCTGAGAGCCAGGCCAGCCTTTATTACTGCATTACTGCATTACTGCATCCGTCACGGACATGCACAGCAAAATGCTGACCGTTCATTTAACTCTGACAGTGTAAAAAATGTGATACACGTTACGTATAGAACGGTCATAACGGTCCCTCTCAGAATTAACCGTTTAAGTCATATTTTATACTTTGGCTATTTGTGAAAAGATGTTGACAATCTTCAAGAAATGGTGAAAAATGGGACACCAGGGTTAATGTGGTTCAACTAAGCCTCAGGATTTCGCTGTGTGGCTGGTGGTGGAGATATACTGTGGTTCCCCCATTATTGCAGCACACTAAAACACATCTCCATAGCTAAGCGCCACAAATTCAGCGTTTTACAAGGCGCGCTCGCCTTCAATTTTTAATGAACGGAGGTCGGCGTGGGCCAATTAGGAGACAGACACTTAGCTGCCTGCGCTGCTCCCAGACCAGAGGGTTAAACCTCGCCAGCCAGCACACAGCTTGGACACCAAATGAAGAGGAAAGCGGAGGAAGGCGTCGTCAAATTAGCACGTATGAAACTTAAAGCGTCGTAATGACCCAAAAGATGGCCAATGGAGATCCTCCGTTGCGGTATAGCAGTGTGGATGCCTCGCCAGTAGCTTTGGGGGGCGAAAGGGATAAAACCTTCCCGCTCACTCCCACATGTTCATTTACCCCCCGCCATCACACCGATTGAGCCAAGGAGTCTGGGGGGGGGGGAGACCACATTGATATTCCGTGCACATCTCCATCCCCCAGCCGCAGCCATCCCCACTGGAAACATTATTTCATTACATATATTATGCATTCAGCATAAGGGAGTGGGTGAGCGCACGCAGGGTGCAGATGTGTGTGTGGGTGTGGGAGAGCTCAGATGTTTCCTTCTATAGCCTGAGTTATATGCAGTTGCGCGCGGGTGTCGCGGACTGAAAATAGCCGATCTACAATCTGTAAATCGGCTACGTGGGCTTGTAGTGAGCTTGTAGATCGGCTGTTTTTGTTGTGCGACACCCGCGTGCAACTGAGTATAAATCAGGCTTATGTATATACACGGCTGTGACAAGCTTGTTGTAAGAAGAGTTTTTAAGGGGGTGTAAAGAAAAAGACATAACGCTTCGGGGGGTTGGTGGTCCCGTCTTAATGGAACTGAGTTTACTTTGCGAGTGGCGAAAGAAAATATTTATCTCATACTGTTTTCTGTCATGATTGTAAAAGTGATTTTTTTCATTGTTTTACGAGACGGAGGAACAAACTTTCCTGCCGTTTGCATTCATGCATTTCTGAGTGTGTCTTAATGTGTATGTTTGGGATAGAGAGAAAGAGAGAGAGAGAGAGAGAGAGAGAGAGAGAGAGAGAGAGAGAGAGAGAGAAAGTGGAAGTGAAATAAAGACACAAAAAAGCGATAAAGTGCTAAATAAATGGGGAGGTTGATCTCTTTGCTGCGAGGGCCTCTCAGCACAGATGTCACAAGAACAGCTCTATGTTTGTCCTCGTCCTGATCAGAGAAGTTCCAAACAAAGCGTTATAACTGCCGCCTTCTTCTCTCTCCAGTCTCTTAAGTGGCTCAATTAGAATACAAGACGCTGTTGTCTGATGCAAACTGGAATCAATTTGGAAAAGAAACCATTTCACCTCAGATTAAGCGCTCCTCTGTCTGTGCTGTGGTATGCTGACCTTTGCAGAGGTCTGTCTTGTGCCACGAGGAGGGGCCGGCCAGATGATGCGCCAGGCTAATTAGTTGGCTTGACGTAAGCAGCCGGGGCCCTGAGTGACTTATGGCTGGACCTCTGGCCATTAGTCAGGGCCCACAGTCCTCTCTCTGTCAGGGGGCCGAGGAGTCCCACAGGTCACTCTCAGTGCCTTTACTTTGTCTACTTTGTGAACATCATTTCCCTGTTTTGTTTTTTTCTATTCCTTTCTTTCTTTGTAACTATTTTTAGGGGCAACTAGATTGGCTCTCACCCATTGGCTCATGCAAAGTAAAATACACTTTTAAATGGTCAAGCTTAACAGAGCCACTCCAGCATCTTATAGATGTTCATACCCAGACGTCTTCTAAAGAAGTGTAAAGGCGGTTAAACACCGGCGAATATGCGAATATACACAAAATTCTGACTCGTTCCGAATAATTAAAAGACGCTTTTTTCGCTCCACGAAACTGATGTGGAAGCTTGCATTGACTTTATAAGGTTTAAAAAAAAAACGTATTATTCGCATGAAAAAAATCGCCCCGGTGTGTAAGGACCTTAAGGGCTAATTTATACATTGTTGTGCAACCTGTTCACTTGCCAAAAATAACGGATTTTCAACCATTGCGTGACGTTTTCCGGTTGAAAAGCAGTTATTTTCGCCGAGCAACGCAGTTCCACGACAAAGAATAATGTATACTTAAAGATGGGTCCAGGTCAGGTCCAGAAATCAGCCTTCGACCGAAATTCCAAGTACTCACCCCTTATACAGAAGTCTACCCTAAAGAGAGGCCTGGAAAAGGACCCTCAGCATCAGTTCAAGTTGATGCGTCTGGCCTTTTCTACGCTCTTGTTTGGCTGTAGAAGGGGAACGCGCTCCATTCTGACCCGGGGGGCACTCATCCAATCAGCTCGCTATCTCCTGCAAGGGCCTCCATAATAGTGACATTTTTCCACCTCGTCAATAAAGTGGTGAAAGCCACCCTCCACCGGCTACTTGACCGTTTAACTTCTTCCTGAAAAGACCCTTTCTTTCTGCCTGCCTCTGTGCCTGGCTGAAATCAATAAAAGTAGAGCAAGAGGAAGGAGGCCAGTACAGGGGCTACACATTAACCGCTGGTCTCTGCTGCTGTACAAAGACGGCTGGCAGGGAAAGGGGGACGCCAGGAGAGCCGGTGACCCCGTCTCACTCATTCAACCATGCACAGATCGGGGAGAGGAACCCACTTCAACCTGCTATACGGACCATCTCCACTTTGGACGAGGGGCTTCCACGAAAGCTGGGAGGCAGACATGAGAGGAGACACACATGCTTGTGTGTCACGGATGCATGCATGCACGTCAACAGGAAGACAAACACCCCATGTCTATAAAGCCATTAAAAAATCAAACCTTAAAGTGTTCGGCAACGTTTCATGCATAATATGCTTACTGTTGCTGTTGGGCAGAAACCTTGTATCTCCATTTTTCATCTTATGTTTTCTTCCCATACATTTGTATTGTATATTTTACTATAATGACAGTGTCACGCAAAATAGCAAAAATAGCCAGTCTACAAGCTCATGATCTACATGCTTGTAGATCTGCTATTTTTGGAAGAAAGAAAATTACGTTTTGAAAATCTTTACCTACAGTATAATGACATGCCCAAAATAGGGACACCAATTTGAAAGTCTGTCTGAGGGTCTTATAAATATTTAACCAATGAAAAGTATTAACAAGATCTTGTGACTAAACAATAACTACATTGATCGATTGGTGTACATATAGTGTTTTATATTTGTGATGATATTGAGTGTTTGGTGCAATTTTTTATATGTTGATGAATTGAATACATAGGACTCCAATGGAAACAAGACTGCAAGAACATTTCTGGTGTTATCCTTTTAGACAAAGTGTTTGACTGTACTCGTGCTGTTTTACATTTCTGTCTAACAAAATATTCAATCAATCAATCATTGGAACACAGGTTGTTTTGTCCATTTCCTGAACAGCCACAGTTTTGGACATACAAGATTTCCACCCAACAGAGACGATATGCATATGCAGGAGTGTCAGACAAAGACCTGCATCTGCACCCAGACTGAGATAGAACATTAGGAGATGGAAGCAGCCAGCGTTTCTCCATCTCTGATGATCATTGCTCGCCATGACTCATTTAGCAGCTCCGTTCACACATCGCCACGCGTCTGCGGTGATTGACATAATGGCGTCAGAGTGAAAACAAAATGTCTTCCAATAATCAGGGGGGGTGTGTGTGTGTGTGTGTGTGTGTGTGGGGGCAGTTCTGGGAGGGGTTGGGATAGATAGGTTACGTCTGTGCTCCCGCTGAAACGAGTGCAGCGCTTTGTTTGGTTATGCTGCCTGAGCTGAAATTGATTTCTGTGTGAAGCATGTACCCCCGTGCCCGGAGCCCTCGCATTCAGATGAAATAAATAACACACTCTCAGAGGCTGCTGGGGTGGGGCTGGCCAGGAGTTGGAGTGGGGGGGGGGTTCGGACGGTGGGGGGCTGGAGGAAGGAACAGAAAGGGGGGGGGGCAAGGATGGATGAGGTAGAAATGAATTTACAAGGAGAAAAGCAGACAAGGAGAGATATGGAAAAAAGAGCTGGAGGAGGGGCAATGTAATGTTGTGTCTTTTTTTGCCTAGCATGGCCCTGCAGAGAGACAGACATCTGGAGTGGTGGAGGAGCACACAGCCACACACCACTCTGCAACCACAGAGAACATGACCAGAGATTAAACTTCATTACAACATGTTATGATAATGAATGGGATGTGGCCAGCCTTGGACGTGTTAGAATAATTACCATGTGTCTCTCCAGTGCATGATTGAGACTCCCTTGACACGTGTGAAGTTTTATGTTTTATGTGTGTGTACTACTCACACATGTAAAAGCATACATGTGCGCACAAACGGATGCATCGTCACTCATGCAAGCGCATGCATGCGCTTGTACAGCATGTGTCACGGTCATATATTCCTGGGGATTGGTATAGCGTCAGTGCCGGGAACTGCAGGGACAAGCCAAGAGAGACCAGCTTGTCACAGTGCTCCACCGCCCCTCCTGCAATGAGCCAGGAGCTGCCACAGTTCATTAAATATACCGTGGTAATTAGACAACCTCTGCTCACCAGACGTAACCAGTTCAAGCCTGTCCTTCGCTGCAAATCAGGCTGGGACAGCCCCAGTAGATGCGGTTTTGGGCCCGTGTCTGGGTCTCCGGGTGTAGGGTATAAGTCAGAGAGGGAGGGAGGGGGGACAGTCAGAGTTACACACCCCCAGAGGAGTGAGGTTGACTCTGGGTCAAAGAGGCTGCGCAGCCTGGGCCTTATGGCTGACAGATGTTAGTCTGGTTCAACAGAGCTGTGTTTCTGGAGAAAGTTACTCCACACTCGGCTCCACACTGCAATTATCTTTCCTCTGTAGAGAAACATCTCGTATATCATTGCGCGCCGGCGAGACACCGCAGCTCCAGCACAGACACGGGCTTCTTTCCTACAAAGCCTCTGGTAAATCATAGCGCTTTAATCAGCCATCTAGTTATGCTGCAATGCAGCATATTCCTATGTGAGTGTTTGAGTGAGCCCTCTGTACCGTTGTTCCCCAGTGGGACAGCATATATTGCAGTCCTGTTGATAGTGCAGAGCAGATTGCTGCGGTCGGCGTGCTGCTAATGCTGCTAATGCTGCTAATGATCCCCCACTCTGGTTTACAGGGACGGGAGCCGAGCTCCTCCAAACGTACCGCAGGCTTCAAAGTGCGCCAGTCAGGAGGGAGGCTGGGCAAGGAGAGCCAGGGGGAAGCCCCAGTCCCAGTCTACTCCTTGTTCCCTTGCGAGTGTACTACAGGGACACACACAATTCCCTGTGGAGAGCAGCTCTTCTGCCTGCGGGTTCACTTCTGTTGGCTCACGCTGAGGAGGTGGAGGAGAGGGCAGAGGATGGAGTTCTCTGTACTGGGAAGATGTGGGGGGGCATGGAGTGGTGGTGGTGGTGGTGGTGGTATGGTGGTGGGGGGGTGGGGGTTGTCTGAGGTGACACCACTCACAGAGTGGGCATGCAGGCATCACTGAGGCAGGCATCAGAGCAGGCCTATCAGTTTTTACCCACTGACACAAGGAGGGGTGAAATACCATGGCGTCGTTTAGAGGCTTACAATGCCTGCAGCTCGCTAATTTATGCAAATGAACATCTCAGCCCATGTGAAAGTTGGGGGCGGGGGGGCGTTGTGTGTCGCTGCGTGGCTGGCAGTCGGCAGTCCAGGCATCCAGTGGTGAAAAGGTTAAACCGCTGCGCTCCACATCAGTGGCGGGTACAGTTTACCAGCATCACGTCCGAGAGCGCCGCGCGCTGTGCCAGGCAACAATGACATAAGCAGGCGAACGCAGCCCCAATCCGCGCCAACCCTCTTCCTGACGAGGCGGGCAGACGTGCAGCCAATGAGGGGGCACGCTGGATCTCCCTTAGCCAAATGGCATGGCCCCCTCCGGCCCTCTTGCTACCCCTCCTCCCCACCCGCTGCTCCGCAGCTGCCCAGGATGATTTTATAAACATTTTGCCAGCGGATCAATACCCGTATTGATCAACCATTGTGAGAGTGATCCGTCTAAAACCCAGAGCAGCCTAGAGCTCAGAGATGGGAGGAGCGAGAGAGGGAGAGAGGCTGCAGAGAGGATGGAGAAAGAGAGAGGGAGAGAGAGAGAGAGAGAGAGAGAGAGAGAGAGAGAGAGAGTCTGCAGCCACAGTGAAAGAGAGAAGAGGAGGGAATCTGAGAGGAAGGCAGACGCCGAGCTGAAGGCAGGTGGGGAGGCATGTTTCCGAACGACACAGCCAGGCCACTGGGATTGGGAGAGAAACCCGTTGTAATTGCTTTCTCATTAAGGGAGGGAGGGAGAGGGCGACTAACGAGTCCTGCTTTAAGTATGCGGGGTAAGTGACAGATGGAGAGATAGTGTGTGTGTGTATGTGTGCGCGTGTGAGAGAGAGAGAGAGAACGAGCGAGAGAGAGAGAGGAAGATTCCCACACAGGGGTTTACTATTGCCTGTACTAGTTCAGACTGGTGTGTATGCATGTATGTGCGCACGCAGTTGCAGGCATGTACGTGCATGCGTTTGTGTGTCCATGACTGTATGAGCTTGCAAAGTGTTGGGGGTCGGGGGGCGGCCTTGGGGGGGGGGGGGTATAATTCATTTCTTGCATTTCGAGAAATTAATTATACAGGTTCACTGATTGCTTTTTGATTTTTAAATGCTCTGTCTTTCCTAGGAAGTTATCAGCATGTCGATCTACTCTGACTCTGCCTTGATGACTGTATGGGACAGCGAAGGCCCAGCGTGCACAGCACACATCATCATGCACTCCATGGTAAACTTGAAGGAAAAAAGACACCCTGAAGGAATATGTGGGAAAAGTACAGGCCTTGCACACTTAAAATAGAAGGCGTCATGGATACAAGCATCCATAACTGGATAGAGAACTCTTCTGATGATGAATCTAAGATCCACCACTTGATACACAGAAATACAAATGTGTGCCACAGATACCAGTGGTCAATAAGAAAATACTCAACTGAGTCCAGTGACTATAATACACTTTTTCTTCTTCTTCTTCTTCTTCTTCTTCTTTCCTCTTCATCTTCATCTCATCTTCATCGTCTTCCTCTTCCTCTTCCTCTTCCTCTTCTTCCAACGAGCAATGGTACCGATATGGTCAGGCTTGGAATACTGGACAATTATCCCCACATTTTCTTATTAAAGTGGATATAACCTTTTTTTTTCTACACTGGAATTCACCCAAACAGATCCAGAAGTCTACTCTAGACTGCAGCACAGCATCAATGGATGTACAATGGAGGCTCCAAGGTGCGCCACAGTGGAGTAGGGCGTTTGGGATCGGCCCTCCCTGTACTAAATGGAAATCGAGTTAGTATTGATTGACTTTAAATGTGTCTTCCTCATGCATAATAGTGGATTTCAGGGGAGACATACAACCAACCCCCCACATGCTGTGAAGGAGAAAAACCTCACACACAAACTTTGTACAACAGCACTGGTTCTCAACGCCGGGTCCGGGGACCATCAAGGGGTCCAAATGGACGCGTTTACAGGTCTGTAACTCTGAGAGTGTACAAATGGAACCAAATGGACCCGTACGGTACGGGTCCATTTGGTTCCATTTGTACACTCTCAGAGTTGAATTAACACCGATAATTTTACAGTGTAAATTGGGGTCCCTAAAAATGGTTAATGTGGCAAATGGTTGAACACTCTCAGAGTTACAGACCCGTAAGGGTCCATCTAGACCCCTGGTGGGTCCCAGGCCAGACGTTGAGAAACTGTGTACTACAACACAGATATATGAAGACACAGAGAAAATGGCCGACACTCTATTGGTTCATTCATGCTCTGCATGAGTCAAGAGAGCAGCTCAAGAGACTGAACATTTTGCTTTTAAGAACGAGAATCACCCACATGCGGTTCTGATTAAATGAATCGTAGCGCACAATGCCATGGACATAATTTCCCTTGAGCGTGGCAATACATAACCTCATTTCATGTACATGTCTTAATGGAAGTAAAGAAGACCTTTGTTGGCTCTTAATTCACCAGCTAATAAAAAGAGGACAAGGCCACACGACTGTTGTTCAGGGCACATAGCCACAATAGGAAACATCCATTTCCATCAATCTCATACAAAAGTCAACCATGTCGAGTTGATCTCTTTCATTAACATGCACTTACAATGACGCAAGGCAAAAAGCAGGGTATATGGACACTAGATAATTTCGAGTCCTCTGGCCTATCACGATAAAGAATGGGGTACTTTACAATCAAGTATGCCTGGATATTTTTATATAAAAAAAAGTTTTTCGAAAAAGTGAAACCTAACCAGTTATTGCTTCTCACTACTACAGCTAAATGATTCAATTGATGCTGCAGCTACAACCAAACAAATGGATTTTCGCTCTATAGCTACCATGCTCAACTCGTAATAAGTAAAATCCTCTGTGATAATGTAACTCTGAAAGTGTGCAAATGGAACCAAATGGACCCATTTTGAGTTACAAAAGGATAAATGAACACTGAGGGTTTTACAAAGTGGCATTACAGTGTCCCCTGTTAATCTTCCAGTGGATTTCAGTGAGAATTGTACTGAACTCAGGACATTGGAGCTGATGTGATGATGTTGATGAAGCACGGTGCCAGTAGGCTGCTCGTTGGGTGAAATACAACCTCATTTCATTGAGGTTTTATCCGGAGAAGTTAACCTACTTTTTTGTATGGTGGGGGTCTATAATGTTGTTGTTCAAGGATGAAGCAATAAAACATTGGTTTGTTTGTTATGTCACATCAGATGTCCTTATATATAAATTACATGACGAGTTATATACAAAACAGACAATGATTAATAAAAAAAAAAAGGTCCATGCATATTCCACTGACTTTTGGTTAGAGGACAACATATTCCCGGAGGACTTTAATTCAAACGACACTAATTACAGTTTTTTTCTTCTTTCACAGTACTGTGCACAAAAGAGAACAATGAGCAATATGGCACAGTATGTTTTAATCGCTTTGTAAGAGGTTATCACTGCAGTGCTGAGACAAAGAACGCCTTTGTTGCCGTTGTTTTGTTTATCAGTTTTGTTGTGATTCATGGCCTCACACATGGATGGTTGAATAGGGCGCTAACAATAAACTGTGATCTTCATTAGACACATCAAGACTAAATTAGTATTCAATTAACAGGTCAGTCAACCTGAACTAATCAACCAATTAGGCTGCGAGTGTGTTGGCAGAAACGCTAACAAAAGCTCAGCGGTCCCGAGGGAGTACAGAGGAAACACTGCAGAGGACCAACAGAGCAGGAGAAAAGAATCACAACGAGACGAATACATGACTGTTAGATCACTGTGAGTCAATGCAAAATGACCCTTTGCTCAATTTCAAAATCTTTTTTTTGTTGTTTTTTAAATAAAATGTAACCACATGAACCCTAGCGTCCCTATAGGGCTGGGGTGAACATTTGGCAAAAATAGCTGATCTACAAGCTCACAATGCGTCGACATGCGACGAGGTGTGAGCTTGTACAGTAGATGAGCTATTTTACGCAAAGTAATTTGGTGTAGAGGGACAAAAGGAGCGGACCAAGTACAGAGCCCTGGGGGACCCTGGTCAACAGGCTTTATAGCATAATAGCATTCTTCATTAAAAAAAATGGCCAATAAGCCTTGTTTCATGACTTTGAATGATGAATTTGTACTGGAATGAGCATCTGAAGCATCATGTATGCACTGTGCTGTATAAACACTGGACGTGAAACTACCATTTATCTCCTTTAAGTAACTTTTTTTTAGTCACACAGAATATGTTTTCCAAGTTTTGATATATATTAAGTCTCTCATTATACAGAATACGAAAAAGTATGCCTGTATGCACCAGCTGTTATCTCAGTGTCTGTGTAAACACAGGCAACATAATTTAATATTCACTAAATGTGAGTGAAGGTTGATTGACGGAAAAGAAGACACTTTAGTCACATAACGGTTAACAAATATTCTTCAAGCAGTACAATGGATTTGTGCTGAACCTCCCCTGTCATTCATCTATGGTGTTTTGTCACTCATGTTCAGTGCAAAAGGCTGTGTGTGTGTGTGTGTGTGTGTGTGTGTGTGTGTGTGTGTGTGTGTGTGTGTGTGTGTGTGTGTGTGTGTGTGTGTGTGTGTGTAGCCCCATTCAGTCAGTGATGGCTGCTGGGACGTCTGTGTTCCACGTACTGTTAGGCCGCAGGAGATCTGCTGAGCTTCACAGCCTGTTCAAACGTCTTCACACACACAGTAGAACAGAACCTAGGAGGGAAACACACACACACACACACACACACACACACACACACACACACACACACACACACACACACACACACACACACACACACACACACACACACACACACACACACACACACACACACACACACACACACACACACACACACACACACACACAGAGAGTAGTGTGTTAGAACCCCGACTCCAGCAGTTAGCCTGTGCAAACCAACAGCAGGGGACAGGATGCCAGATGACGGCAGACAGTGGGGCCTGCTTCACAAACCAGCCAGCTGGAGTCTGCAGATCTTTGTTGTGTTTTACCTACACTAGTAATCTCCAGAGTGTCCGTCTCCTTCTCCCCAGCAGGACAGCCCTTGCATCAGAAGATCTGAGCTCTGACGGTGCCCCCAGCTCAGGCCAAAGGGGAGCAGACACGAGAAGAACGGCATCATTGTATCATTGTACCAGTAAATGTCACAGCAAGCCTGTTTAATTGTGCCATTACTAATTCATGATTATTAACCACTTAAGCCCTATCTTATACCTCGGATATTCAAAAATAGCCTGTTTACAAGCCCAACATGTGTTGTATCATGACACTATTTTCAAAAGAAATGAAAAAAATTAGAAAAGCATAGAAATCTTTAGAGAACTTTAGAAGAATTGTCATGCCAAGAATAGGAATGCCAGGGTTAATGTTTATTAATGCAGTGATGTATGATGACTCTCCTGACAGATTGTGACTGTCTGTGCCTGTTGGGGGCCGGGTGGAAGATGTGGAACATGCGGTGCGTGTACGGTGCCAAGCGGTGTGTGACTTTCAAGTGTGAAGGCAAATGGGATGCAGGCGTTTGACTGATGATGCTGGTGTCTATCCCCCTGGCCCTATGCCAGGGAGCCCCATGGTCCCCAGTGCCCTGGCCCCTCACTACCGCAGAGCCCCTGGGCAAGAGCCACAGTTATTGTTTTCACTGCCACGCAATTAGCAGCAACTGCAGATTTATTTAGTCATGCTCTAATGTGTGCTAATTAGCTCCAGGCCCAAACAAGCCCCCTCGTCTCATCATCCTGTCACTCACATCGGAGCAATGAGTCAGCGGGAGGAAAGTGAGGGAATTTGAGCTAGAAGCATGAAGGAGGTGCTGAAGCTGGGATGGACTACATACAGTACTCAACCCCAGTACTTCGGTCAAAGTACAGACACTCATGGTCAAATATGACTCAACTCCAACCCTACCCTACACCCCCCCCCCCCCCCCCCCCCGCTCACTCGGCACGTCCCAGATTCTTCTCCCTTCTGTGTTCCCAAACTGTGGAACAAAACCTTCCCATTGCAGTCAGAACTGTAGACTCACTCCCAATTTTGCGCCGTAATCTGAAGACTCACCTCTTCAGACTCCACCTTAGCCTGCAGCATTTGACCTAGCCTTGATGACCATGCAGTCTCACGCAAACGTTTAAATGTGATTTAGATGGCATTGTCATGAAGGATCCCTGTCTATTTAGCTAGGTGGGTCACTTTGACCATGTGTATTGTGTCACTTAATTGATGATTGTATTCAGCCTAGAGAGAGGGACTGGCAGCTAATTAGAGTACAGGGCCAGGTGTGTTTAATTAGTTGGGGCTTTAGGCTTGGAGCTCAGTATGTTTGGAGCCTTTGAGGAGTGAAGAGCTACTTTTATGCCTGACATAGTATCACTTGTTTTGATTGTGTTGGACTATATCACCGAAGAGACTTTATTGTTTATTTGCAACATGGGACTGTGTTGAACAGTACTTTCTGTAACCAAGGTTATAATAAACACCCTTGAAGATGTGAAGAAGCCTCTCTGCATTCTTGCCCATGCACCACAGTGGTCACCACTTCCCAACCAGCTAAATAAATTATCCTACATTACAGGCATGTTATTTAGACAGATGCCAGTTCCATTTGTTGAACTGGCATGCTATAGTTTGTATAGTTTCAATGTACAGATTTTTTTTTACTGTTTAGACTGATGCTAGACTGAGGTTCTTGGTTTAACTATGATCCTAGATTACACTGTCTATGCATTTGATGTATTCGAGTGTGTTTTCAAAAGTACATGCTTTTTAAAAATACTAAAGTATTCAAAAATACCAATTACAATGTACATTTTCTTTTTAATATCAATGCATTGCTGTATTAATTTTTTTTATATTTTCCAAAAAAAATCAGGTTTTCCAGAAAACTGTCAAAAATATCAGCAACAGTAAAAATAGCAGATATAGAAGCTCACAATGTGTCACATAGTGAGCTTGTAGATCTGATATTTAGCGGTTAATTCATAAGTAACTTTTTCCCTTCCTAGAAATGTAGTCAAAAGTGGAGTGCAAGTCATACGTATCCAAAAATACAAACACTCAAGCAAAAAAAAAATACAAAAAAAGAATACTTAAGCAGTTCGCAAGTAAATGTACTTTGTTACTGTCCACCACTGGAGGTGCTGAGGCTGGGATGGAAGGAGGAGGAGTACAGTAGGTGAAGCTGGACTAGAAAGGATTACAGGAGTGCTAGCAGGCCCCGGCTCTGTGGATCAGCACTTTTTAAGAGATCTTTAGGGGCCTGTTGGCTGAACGGTGGAAAGGGCAAATACAGCCCAGTTACACTTTTATAGAATGCTTTGTGGAAAAACACCCCTGACACACACCTCGGCTTGGCAGCTCGGTTTGTCATATGGCCCAGGGGGCTCGGCTGGCCTATCACATGACCACTGTAATGACCTCAGAGGGCAGCCTGCTCAACAAGGCCTGGCCACACCCACTGGCTGCACTGCTCTTTGGGAAATGCAGTTTGGGTCACTGCTTAATCTGTGATGTGTTTGCCCTTTAGGCAACAAAAAAAAAGAGAGAGAGAGAGAGACAATCTAGGCCAAAAAAATATGATCTACAAAGCACAGTAAGCACAACACAGAAACAAATGCCACTGTCTCTATCTGATGGTGTTGCTCTGTAATACTTTATGAAATTTTCATAATATAACACCTGATATGAATGTGTGAGTAATGTCAAACACCTTTTTGAATACTTATATGAGAAATGGCTTGTGAATGGGGTAGAGTCAACGGCAGGCGTGTTACATCTTATTTACTCAGACAAGCGTAAAGAAATAAAACTTGCTTGCTAGTCCATTTTATGAATCTAGCACGTTTTAGACAAGATGCGGCACTGTAATGGAAATGCACAGTGCCTTGACTGTGCAGATGAAGGTCAAAGGCAAGTTCAACTCTGTGTGCATACCTTATACATATTCATAAATAAGGCCCATCAATCTTTGCTGGCTGGAGGGGGCTGGGAGGAAATTTGAATCCCTAAATAATAAAAACGACATGCGTAAAACTACACAGCACATGCCTTTGATCACCTAAAAAAAAAGAAAAGCTGCTGATGTAAGACACCGCAGTGGCCGTTTTTATGTTTATGATTACATGGGTAGATACACAGTCGAATCCTGAGTGTTTGTTTAACTCTGCGAGTGTGCAAGTGGAACCAAATGGACCCTGGATTTTTTAAATGTGTTTACTTCATGGAACTCTCCCCTAAAATTGCTACATAGTCTGGGGTTTGTGGGGTGGCTGGGGGGTGCTATAAATGAAATATCACTTTCCATTTTATCTCCAGGGGCAGCATGATGCTCCGAACCAATCAGGGTCTCCCGAGTCAACCCTTGACCTTTTTCATCTCAATATGACTGCCATTATCTTGCAGAAAATTAGAAGTGTCTCGCTATTGTTCGGCAGCGACAGGGGGAGGAGGTTATTTAAAGATAAATGCCCCGCTGTTCACCGACCATATACAGCAATCACACACCGCCAACGTGCACAGCAGAGAAGACGCACGCCTGTCAAATATTGAGTGTTCGTTTAACTCGGAGAGGGTTAATGTACAAATGTGGTTACATTTGTACCCTCTCTGAGTTAAATGAACACATTTGTATACTAGGAGTTACAAATGGATGAATTAACCCTGAGGAATTGGTGTCTGCAAAGGGTGGATTGATGGGTATATTTGTGGTCTTTTTTATTTTTTTTATTTTGTATAACCACAGAGTAAACCTGATTGTGCTCCTAGCAATGTGTTAATCAAAATATAGGGCTGGTAATACATATTCACAATTTTAAGCTAAGAATAACTCAATAACTTATTATCAACAACTGGGCGTAGAATTCGATCAAAGCTTAAAACTGTGTACTAACTTTGGTTGTACAGTAGCAGAGTTGGAAAGGTGGATAATTCTCAGCATGATATAAAAACAAGAATGGACACACATTTGTGGATAATGTATTGAACAATTTGATTTCTGCCACTTCAGTTTTAGATCATTTAATCATAGTCTATAATCTTAAAGCTGCACTGTGTAACATTTCTCTTCTACCCCGGGGTTGAACCCGGTTTCCTGCGCAAGTGCTGACATTTTTTACCATCGAGCTAATAGAGCCTGCCTGCTTGCTCAGGGGATAAATTGAATCTTGACCATCAGATTCTGAGTCTAGGTGAGACATGACCTTTGACACAATCGTAATGTCTCAATAGAAGAGCAGGAAGACAAATTACAACCATCCCAATTGTGTAAGTTATATTGTATTAACATCCACTCTACCATACAGATCGGACAAAATGAAAATGTATTCATTAAAAAAAAGTTACATAGTGCCGCTTTAAAGTGTCACAAATCCTACTGAAATCACACCAAATAGACTTGGTCAATGTTTTATTTCTAAAAGCAAATAATTCTGCTGCTTATGTATAGTTTGTAATGTACACTTTTGTCTTGGTGAATAATCTGCTACGCCTACTGGTTATATTGATATTAAACAAGACACAGATTGTAATAACGGTATGGCTTCCCCGTGCAATCTACATCTATATTTAGCAAGTTACTAGGTGGGCAGTTTGTGAATGAAGCACCAATGATGTAACCGAATGGTTTGCCAGATAGCCAATGATGTGCTAACGTGAGCTTAGTAGAGGAGTGTTGTGATTGAATGTAGCAGCGTCAGCTGAGCTGTGTAGTTCACTGTGATTGGTCTACTTCTGTTGGGACATGGCAATGGACTATTTTTGTAGGGACATACAAGCCAACCCGTTACAGACGATTGGCCCATTCAGTGCCATGCCGTACAAATGAGAAACATCAGAGTAGCTCTTGAACACTGGGCAGTCTGGAACAGTACTAAAACAATGTGCATCATTTCAGATGATCAGGCAAACCTGTGGATTTCACAAAAGGCGAGGGCACTGCCAAAATGTTTATTTTTTTGGTGCTTATGTAAACAAGCCTTTCACATTGGACTTTGTACAATATTATCAATGAATAGAAAAGATTCACAATTGACATTGGCTGAAGTTGAGTTAATCAAATCTAATCACTAGATCTGATGAACCCAGAAATGTTTTCATAATCATCATAAAACAAAACATAATAAAACAACAACAGAAAATTGACCATTCCATCCAATATTACTACTACCAAAAGAATGCAATATTTGTGTTATTTTTTCACCATCAAAACGAAGGTATTCTCTTGTGACGCATACACGGTGTTACAGAGGGCCACAGTGTACTGTAGGTTCCCTCTAAATGTTATATTTCCATGATTGGTTTGTTCTTTCCATTTCCTGTCCATTGTGGGAGAGCAAACTCCATTGTCTGGGTCTGGATTGTGCCCGGCCCTCAGAAGGGCACTCCCCAGGGAGCGCCGCATCTTTTATTAATCAGGGGCGCTGCGCCACAGCTTCGCTTATCTAATTTAGCAGCCCGCGCCTCAGATGCAGCAAGGTTGGGCTTGGTGTGGGGAGAGAGGGGACAGAGGTGTGGGGGTGCGGTTGGGTGTGGATAAAATGGGGGGGGGGTCTGGGGTTGCTTCTCTTGGTCCCTCCATACTGCGTGTCACACAAGGGGGGGCTATGAGGGAGAGGGAGAGAGGGTGGGGGGGGGGGTCGACCTATCAGACACCCCGTCACCATGCTTTCGGACTGAATCACAATACAGCAAATTACCTTCTGCTGACAAGAAAAAATGAGCATGGCCTCCGTATGAAAAAAAAAATAGGACTGTGGAGAAGAGGTGACACATTGATTGCTTAGTATGCGCATCCAGAAGGCTGGGGTTCAGAGTCCTCCCTATATATATGTAGAAGAGGTGCAGCAGCGCACTGCACAGCCATGAAGGGGGGGGGGGGGGAATTGAAATGCCATGTTAGATTGGGGTCCCCTTCTCGAAGCCCAACTCCCTAGTCTAGCCCGCTCTAGACCACTCTAGAACAGCATCATATCATCATCATAGCATGTTAGCACAGCTCAGTAGCTCATACCTTCACAGTGACATCCTCAGTGTTAATTTAACTCAGAACCATTACAGGTCCATTTGGTTCCATTATTTGTACGCTCTTTGGAGTTCAATTACTTTAAGGATTTTACTGAGTACAACAGTGGTTCTCAAACCTCTTCATGTCAAGGATCAGAACATAGAACATATTTTGTGCCAGGGACCCCATTCAAGATTTGTGTTGTTAAAATCTTTGAAATATTAAAAAAAAAATCGAATTCTTTTACGATTTTTTGAAACTAGCAGATCTACAAGCTCATAACGCGTTGTGTATATAGGATTTAAGTGGTTAAACAGATTTTGATGCTATATTAACACATTTAGCTGGGAACCCCCTGGAGCCCCCCCAAGGACCCCTGGGGGTCCCTGGACCCCACTTTGAGAAGCACTGGTGTACAAGGCACCTACACAGACTGACCTGTTCAGACCTGACTCCAATACGCTGTAGTTGTTGTTGTGTTTCCTTCCTTCTACCTGATGCCACCACGGTCCCTCCCTGACACTGTCCCCCCCTGCCTCTTCTCTCTCATCTGTGTCATGGTTCAGATGAATCAGTGTCACCGGTGTTGAGAGCACTTACTGTCAACCCCAGCGCCCGGGGCTACAGCACTGATGGACACAAACTATAAAATATCAGGCCCCTGGGGAGACATCGCTCAGGCACTGCCCCTCCGCCCTGAGGTGGAGCGATGTGGTCGTTCTGTCCGTGTCCGTGAGTGTGTGTGTGTGTGTGTGTGTGTGTGTGTGTGTGTGTGTGTGTGTGTGTGTGTGTGTGTGTGTGTGTGTGTGTGTGTGTGTGTGTGTGTGTGTGTGTGTGTGTGTTCGTGTACGTGTACGTGTGTTAACAAAGAAAGAGACTGTTGGTTTGTGTACTGTGTTGTGATCACACAAATATATCCAAGTGTGGGCCATCCTATGCTGCTAAATCACCACAAAAGTGTTAATTACGGATCCATCTTTACACTTTCTCAGCTAAATTAACACTCAGGAATTAGCAGTATGTACAGTTTGCCTGCTCTGCTTGCATGTGATGGCAGTGTGTAACAGCTTAATTTCAGAGGTGTTTTAATAAGTTGTTAATTTAACTCCAAGTCCCAGTAACTATAGTTCTAGACCCCTGTGTGGAAGCTGACCTGATGTCCAAAATCAAGGGATGGCAATCATGTAACCGAAAAAAGATTATGAATCATCCGAGGACAAGTGTCATATCGGTCTTCCAGCCCACCTCCCAGCCCACCGGGGAGGAGGGCTAGAGGAGGAAGGGGAGAGAAGTGTCTTTCCAGCCCCATGACTTCAAATCCCCTGGCCTGCATGGGTCACTGGGCTGCTATCGCCTGCTTTTACATCTGCAAGGTCAACAGCCATGCGCCTCTCTCCCTTTTTGTGTGTGCGTGTGCAAGCGTTTGTTCATACGTGCATCCATGCGTGCGATTGCATGTGTGGGGTTTATATGTGTGCCGAATGTGCACACTCCTCACGTGAAATATAACATATACCACAGAAACATGCTCATGTACCATGTATATGTTACAAGGAAATTGGCATTCCAGGGAAATTGAAAGGGGAGCGCTTGTTTTCTCCGCCCCCAGGCAATTCTGTAGAACCAACGCTAGAGGGCAATGCAAGCCAGACATGAGCCCCACAGCACACATGCACGCATGGACACGCGCACACGCATTTACGATTCTGTGCCTATCGGTACATAACTCGGACGACGCTTAGTCGACTAGCAGACCATCGGCCGGTCGGCGCGGGCACTCGCGCCTGGAGGCGCTCGGGCGCGACTACTCGGCCTCAAGGTCTGCTGAGTCGGCGCGCCTCCGTCATGGTCCAAAACTATACTTTATCGGCGAAAAAAAGTAGTCCGCGGTTGTTTGAAAAAGTAATGTCCCAAGCGGGAGTTAAACCCAGACTCCCAGTGGTAGTGGATGGGGAGTCCAATGATTATCGAAGTGCGCCACTGAGGCCGATATGTATGTATATCCATGTTGTCGTTGTCGTCCTCGCATCAAAGCCCCGCCTCGCGCCTAAAAACAAGCGCTCCCCTTTCAATTTCCCTGGAATGCCAATTTCCCTGTGACATATACACTACATTCATTTCCTCTGGTGATATATTCTTAAGGTGGAAAACCGAATTAGCTGTGTCCAATCAGCCACTCACTTTTTATTTTATATATACATTAAAATCATGACTATTAATTTATGCTGTCTATTTTAACTGTCAGTCACTGTTTGAGTCATCCAATAAAGGCATATTAGCGATGCCACTTTGAGAGCCAAGGACAAAGGCATCAAGAGAGAAGAGAAAGTAAAGTGCAGTGCAGAGCAGTGTAATGGAGCGTCAGGCTGTACGACAGACAATGAGGCTCATATTTCTACCGTATTCTACATTACTTGCTTGCATGTCGGCTCAGAGTCTTTGGTGTTCTTGAGTGGCATGGCGGAGTACAAGAATGTAAATGGATAGACTGGAAGACCAATCACTGGTTGCCATTTCACTATGTCTTTTGTCTTCCTTCGTTCTCAGCATAGTAGCATAATGGACACAGCTCAATGGCATAATGGGGGAGCCATGTGGCTTAAGAGAACAACCATGTGATAAAAAAAATGATATTCTTGCCGTCTGGCAGGTAAATGACAGAGGACTACAAAGAAAACTTGTTTCTATTTGATAAAATGTCTTCACCTCCATGAATTCAAACGCACCAACACTCAACAACGATTTTCATGAATATTTACTTTTATTATTATGCTTGACCGCTTCAGTAAACTTCACTGGATCGAGTCCATGTTTGGATTTATTACCAAATGACTGCGATACTATCAATTCTGATGCTATCGATGTAATCATTTTCCACTTTAATGATAGCAGGCCAGAAAATGTTTCTATTCAGTACGTTATGGCCAGATAAAACACCATCTCATTACTGAATGATAACTTGTCCAGGGGTTAAATAAAACCTCTATGCCAACTTTGATATCACTGCCAGCCTCTGATCTGCTTGAGCCAAGGTAAGATGGTGGCAGTTGCCAGGACAACGGCTTCAGAGGAAAACGCTCAATATACGCTAGCATAATAAAATACAAATACACTTGTTTTATATATATAACTCTACAATTTCTCCAGATAGAAGCCGGGTCCAATCAGAGGCCTGTCGGATTTAGCGACTGCGATGGCCCCTCCGACAGTAAGTTAATTTCAGCACGCAAACCTATAGCTCCATGGCCCAATGTCTTGCAGGCCTGCTGGCTGGCTGGCACACAGTAAAAACTCATCTATAATTTCTGATGAGTGTAATGCCATATCCACTTCATGATTGTGTGATATTCTTCACCTCCACCAGAGCCAATGAGGCCAGGGTCTGGAGCCCTTTATGAGGTGCCTCAGAGTTCAGCTTGGGGGGAAGGAGGGGTGGAGAGAGGGGATGAAGGAACGACAGGGAGGAAAGGACAATGCGGACTGTACGCTGTGAAATCTAACTCTCAGTGCACAAAAAGACTTAAAAATGGATAAATTAACACTGATGAATTTACTATGTATGCATTCAGACAGGCTACACGAACGAATAATCCGCTACAAGGCATGGAAGAAAGACATTTTATCTAAGGAATGTGCTCAAGAATTATGGTCTCAGTTATCTATTCAAGTATTATAGCGTGCTCAAAGCCAGACTTAAAGATCTGTTGTGAAAGTAGTGAACTCACAGCTCATTCTAACAAGCCCCAGTCACAATAAAAACAATAAAAAGGAGTCATTAAGCCCCCCCTGCCCGATATTACAGACGAAACACTACTCGTTAAGGAATGCATGACATCCTAGTTTGGTAGAGGATTATGACCACCAGGGACGTCCCCTGAGAGAGCCGTTTACACTGATTTTCCAGGAAGTGCATTGCTGTACTCTTACGATATGAATAAGTAAATAACAATATTTTTCCAGTCAGTTTAATCCCTGAGCAGGGCAATTAGTAAATCTGTAGTTTGTACAGCCCCCCTGTCCTTATTGTTATTGAAATGTTAGGCTCTTATTTGATTGATTGATTGATTGATTGATTCCATTTGATAAAATGCAATAAACAGATATGCATATAGTGTTCCATTGCGGTCCTGTAGACATGGCTGTAAGGCAGGCAGGAATAGGGTGTAGCGTGTAAGCTATTCCTAGCACATAATACAATCAACATATATTTGAAGGTTTACACATTATAAAAAACGTATGTATGCATTCTCTGATATTTTATTTAGAAGTGAGTTTTTCAAATCAACGTTTTTTAAAACTAATATGAACAAATATAATTTGATTTGGGATTTTATTCCACTCTTCACCACATGTGAGAAGAATTGTAGTCCTACTTCTCCCTAACCTGGTTCTTAAAATGGGAAGTAGCCTAAACACTAGCCCTCGTATTCACGTTATGGAAGTTTCTAATAAAACGAAAATATACAGAAATATAATTTGGAAAAATACCATGTAAAATTATATAAACCATGATAGGTTTAAACAGCAAAATTCTAAAATCAACAGGAAGCTATATCAACTCTTTAAAATGGTGTGTTCTCTTGGGATAGGCGTAAGGACTGACCTCATTAGTTTGTTTGTGCTTTTTGGAGCTTGTCTTTTGTCAAAATGGTCACAGGTAACCATGCAAGGCACAAATCTGCTCATCAGGAGCCAGGGCTGGGGATCGAACCGAGACCTTCTGGTTCCCAGGCGGTCGCTCTACCTACTAAGCCACTGCTGCTCTGTTCTTTTTGTAATACCATTGTACCAGGCACTGCAAGTGTAATCAATGTGACATTGAACTAATGATGTAGCTAATGTCCTCATGGTCTCTTTAACCAGGAACTTTGATATTCTTGCAAAAAATGTGGTAGCCCATAGCGGAATGTTTTTCTTTTAACTATATCCCATGGCACTCCACAGAAAAAAAGTCTCTTCATTTATACCTTGATCCAAATGAAATACAATCAGATTTACATAAGTGTAACTTACTGTAACATAACTAACAACTTACAAGTCATGTTTTAACTATTATACACTTTCCTGATATTAATAGGGATGGATAATCTGCATATAAAAATAAAGGACATGAACAGGCTACTGTATGTCATTTGTATAATAAAAGCAGTGAAGGACCCAGGACACTTCCTTGAGGGTCTCCACATATAAGATGTTTAGGCTCTGAGAATATGCCTCCAACACCTACCATTTGGATCCTGTTAAAAAGCTCCGGAATGAATAATAAATAAGCTGTAATTACTGTCCTGACGGCTTGGATAGGTCAGTGGTAAAGGGACAGATCCACCCCACCCCCACCCCAACCCATCCCCTCTTACCCCCCTCACCCTTTTCTCTCTCTCTCTCTCTTCCCTTCTTTTTTCTTGCCCTCTTTAATTGGATCTTGTAATTAGTTTCTGTGATGGTTCTGGGAGGTCTGAGGCGTGCTCTGCAGCGTTCATTAGTGTTCTCAGAGGAGGGGGCAGCACTTTAGAAGCTCTGGCTTCTTCTCCGTCCCTAACATGTCATAACAGTATGACTAGACATGCTGCAGACCCAATATAATAGCAGTATCAAGTGCAGCCATGTTCTGGTCTGCCCATACAAACGCTCCCCATATCATAAAACCATGTTCTTTCCGCGGTGTACAGGTGGATAATGGCTGTTTCTGTATATTGCACAAGGAAAAGGTATATTGCATTTTCATAACAACCTCTTTGGGAGTTTACTGCAATTTTCCCGCAGCCGAAGGAGTCGTTCATATATGTAATCACAGACGGAGTATATATATATATATATATATATATATATATATATATATATATATATATATATATATTCCCTTCTTTTTCTTTTTTGTAACCATGGCCAGCATGCTGACCTGTAAACAGATTGTCATTTCTGTCCTGAAGCATCAACACCGCCAGACACATCTGGGCTGGACCATGCCATGAACACAACACAACACAACACAACACAACACAACACAACACAACACAACACAACACAGTGTGATAAAAATGTAAAGGTATCGGGCTTCATGGGATTTGTCTTTTTTAGGCACATGCACGCCTCTGTATAGACACGTGTGAACACGCATGTGCGTTCGCTCACACATATAATCATAGATGCACACACACACACACACACACACACACACACACACACACACACACACACACACACAACACACAACACACACAACACACACACACACACACACACACACACACACACACACACACACGTCCAGACCTATAATACATACCCCCCTAGCAGCACCCCCGATCCCCTCTCCCCCCTCTCTCCCTCCCCACCCATCCACTGGCCAGGCTGCACTAGACATCTCTCCCTAATCAGCTGCCTCGTCTCGCTCAGACTGGTTGCCATAGTAATATGCTGGCTGGTCGACATGGCAACCACTCTGAGGTCCACTATTAAATGATAAAGAGAGGAGGGAGGGATAGGGAGAATGGAGAGAGAGAGAGAGAGAGAGGGTGGGGGGGGTGGGGGGGAGAAGAAAAACAGAGAGAGGGAGAAAGAAAGGCAGAGGCAGCGAGTGAGCGAGTAAGACTGGCTAAGATGGCGGGGGTGGGGTAAGGAAATATGGAAGAGCAGGAAGGGGAAAACAGCATAGAAAAATGAGTGCGAGGAGAAAGCAGAGGGAGGGGAGGGGCAGACGGAGGAGGTACAGACCAGTACTGTTGCAGCTATACCTAAAGACATTGTATCCCCAGCCTCTGATACAATGTGTCACAAAAAAAAAAGCCATTAACCTAATGTATGATGTCATTTACTTTATGCTTTAAACGTATAAATTTACACACATGAAAAATGCATGTGCAGCCCTTCCTAATCTAGATAAGGGATCGTAAACTAATATCACATTTTAAGAGGTACTTATGTTATTATTGCCGATATACGTCAGACAAAGGCATACCTGGAAAAAAAATATATATATATATATAAAGAAATGAATGCTTATAGAGTATATGGGTTTTATGGACTGATGATCCATTACACTCATCAACAGTGGCATGTGAGAACTCTACGCTGAAAAGAAATCAAATGGGGTCATCTTTTGTAGTCACATTGTGCCTGCTTTGATTAAGGAGACTTAATCAAGGGAAGAGACGGAACAGTCACAGGACACATTGTTTTTACAACACTCTGTCTCAACAGCTATGACATCACTACTCCTTAAATAACCTGCTACTCTGTTGCAGTAACTTAGTTCTGGAACCGTAATGCATTGTTTTTTGAAAAATCTTGGGGACAAATATACAGTGTAAAATATAAAATTAGAAAATAGGGCTTAATGGTTAAATGTGTGACTTGGGTGTCTAAAATTTCAAAATGCAGCATCATAACCAGCAGACTGCCGTCCCATAGCTGTTCTGTCATTGCACCAGGGCAGACTCTCTGAACTGAGCTTAAAATAAGACACATCATTCTGTCTCTACTGCTATCAATCTCTCTTTCTCTATCTTTCACCATCACTCTCTTTTTTTTTACCCCATCCCTATCTCTCTAACGCTTTCCCCCTTTCTCCATCTTTCTCTCCTCTCATCTCATATTTCTTTCTTTGTCGCTGCTCACCTATATCTTTGCATCTCCCACCATTTTCCATTTTTCCTTTTATCACAGACCCTCCTCTCTTCTCTCTCTCTCTCTCTCTCTCTCTCTCTCTCTCTCTCTCTCTCTCTCTCTCTCTCTCTCTCTCTCTCTCTCTCTCTCTCTCTCTCTCTCTCTCTCTCTCTCTCTCTCTCTCTCTCTCTCTCTCTCTCTCTCTCTCTCTCTCTCTCTCTCTCGCTCTCTCACTCTCTCTGACTGGAGCTCTGTCTTGCTTCTCTGAATGTGTGACTCTTTAATGAATGAAATGCCATTCCATCACCATGCTACCACAGTAGCCACACAAAATAGCATTTTGTTGCCTTGTGCGTGAAATTCCTTTATGAATTGGAGCCCTCTCTTTCTTTCCCCGGAGTGTCTTATGAAAGATAGCTAATTGCATGTCCACATTGTGCTGTCGGGCCCTGCTTCTCCAGCACACCATTCAGAGGCAATTAAAGTGAGCTTCAACAGAGTAAGAAAGTGCGTCATCCTCTTAATGCAATTAAGGAAGTGTGCACACAAACATACAGTAATACAGTGGAAACACAAAAACAGGAATACATAGAGAAAATGCTGCCGGAAAAGGTTAATCTATTAACTAACACATGCTCTGAAGCCCAATTTAAACTCACGTGTCGCTTGGATTGACACACAAAAGTGGACTTTGTGAACTTGACCAATTCAGAATTCCCTTCATATTGATTACAATGCAGATGCTAAAGTATGGGATCAAAATATTGTGAGTTTACTTTGTATAGTTCAGTTTTTATAAAAGTCTGAAATGTAATACAATGGGTTTTGTGACATTACATGGTCATATCCATGTTGTTTTCATACATGAAACACATTCATGATATGAGCAATTGTATTCATTTGCATTGTTACATGCACCATTTTTGGCTTTTTTCAAATAGAGGCAAAGCCCAAGCAACATTGGATTACAATAAAGTAATGGATTTTCAAGTTATTCTTTTTTATAAGACACTAGTATCCAAAGCTGCAGGCTATGTTATGATGTCAAAGTCTTGCCAAGCCCTACCACACAATAAAATACAGTAAGCGAGGTGGAATAAAAATATTAGGTTTTTGTAGGTTAGCAATAGGTTTGATGAATCACACTGCAATATCAGTTTTAGATTACAAGAAATGTTTTCTTTGAAAGTATGGATGCCAAACTAGGGGCAGATTTATCAGAGACACAGACTCTTAATCATCAGATTCTCAGGTCAGAACATGAAATCACGCACGCACGTGTGCGCTCGCTCGCACACACACACACACACACACACACACACACACACACACACACACACACACACACACACACACACACACACACACACACACACACACACACACACACACACACACACCACAACCTGCCTGTACCCTTAAGGGTCCATTATTAGACATGGCAGAGTTAAAGTAACACTCAGGATTTTACTATGTGCATAGACCCACACACAGGCTGCCAGTGACTGGCGCAATTAAATGACAGGGGCTGTGGTGTGACATGTACACAGATTACTTTCACTGTAACACTCAAAGTGCTCCAGCACTTAAATTCCAGCCTGTGACATCCATGATTACAAGTTCTGGATGATCAATTACAATCAGCCCGGGCCTCATTACAACAGCTGGCCACTTTTCACTTGGAGCAATTGAAGAAGTGAATCGCTGTTGGATGTTTTGTAATTTTGCCTGTGCAGATGCCTGTTTATTTATGGGCCTCTGTCCTGCCCCCAGTGGTGGACAGAGTACATTTACTCAAGTACTGTACTTAAGTCCAATTTTGAGGTACTTTTACTCTACTTGAGTGTTTCAATTTTTCCGATACTTTAAACTTCTACACCTCGCCATCTCAGAGGCAAATATTTTGCTTTACAATTATTTGTCAACTTTAGTTACTACTTACTTTCAGATTTAGATTATTATTACAAAACATAAACCACATACATTAAGCCATATGTTATACTTTAGATATTCGAACATAGTCAATCTACAAGCTCAAAATGCGTCACAATGCGATGCTTTGTGAGCTTGTAAATCGTATTTTGGTACTGCAAGCATATTTTAATGGCCGTAACGGCAATTTCCATCTTCCAATGTCCTGTTTTCTCTTACACGTTACTTTACAGGTAGGGTAAGTGAGTGATCCAACGCAGAGTAGACACATACAGATGTCCAGTCGATATTGACATTTTGAGTTGCATTTATTGAAGTTGAAGTATGCATGAACATAACAGTCATAATTCCGGTGTGGTTTCTGTAGTGATTCTCTGTTCTTCTGTGGTTCTGCCTGTCTCTGTCTGTTTCTGGTGGTTTGGCTCCCCACTACCTGTCTGTCAATTACTGCACCTGTGACCCTATATATACCCACTCTGTGCTGTCCATCTAGAGCCCGCCACCAAGTGTCCAATAATAATACTACAAAATAACAAATAATATGTCACCATCATAATGGCTCCTACAATGCCAATATTTTTGTACTTTTAAGATTTTGAATACAGGACGTTTACTTGTAAACAAAGTATTTCTACATTATCGTATTGCTTCTTTTTCCATCACTGCCTCTGTCCCGCCCCCTTCAGACTTTATGGGTGGAGGAAGTTAGCTTGAGTTTTGGCGGTAGAGGCGGTCCACAGCCCCCGGTGGACAGCTGCAGAACAGCTTTGGGAACCTGACTACTGACTTCCCCTAACATCTCATCTGGCAGTTTCATCGTCTCAACAGCTTTATTCCAAATCTCCAGGCCAGGCCAGGCCAGGCCAGATCACACCAGGCTATAGGCGCTAACTGTTTGTTCACAGGTAGAACTACTTAACCACTTAAGCCTTTTGATTGTATTATTTTTATTTTCACTTATAATGATGTGCCCAATAGGGACACCAGGTTCTCACACACTTGCTCAACATATACATGTGCACTGTGCACACGCACGCACGCACACGCACGCACGCACGCACGCACGCACGCACGCACGCACACACACACACACACACACACACACACACACACACACACACACACACACACACACACACACACACACACACACACACACACACACACACACACACACACACACACACACACACACACTTCTTCAGACACAGGCACCGGTACACATGGTGGTATCTTTTGTTAGACATGGAGGCTCAATAATTATTATTGATCAATCTATTATGGTGTATTGCCTCACCAGTTGGATCTTCTTAAATTTCAAGTCAACTTCATTGCCTGGTAAGTAACTAAGACATCTAGCAACACATCTGTGTCACACCATAGACTAGGGGATGAGATGACCAATTCAGGGCCATTCACGCTTTCCCACAATAAAACACAACACACACATGCACGCACGCACGCACGCACGCACGCACGCACGCACGCACGCACGCACGCACGTACGCACGCACGCACGCACGCACGCACGCACGCACGCACGCACGCACACACACACACACACACACACACACACACACACACACACACACACACACACACACACACACACACACACACACACACACACACACACACACACAAAGCTTGCATATCAACTGTCCTTGCTACAGTATGTGTACAGTACAGGCGCCCAAAACCAATCTCAACCATAATCTGAGCCTCTGATATGAATGCATTCTTTGTTTTTATTATCTTTTATCTGATCCTGGATCACTAAAAGCCTTCCAACTGGGCATTTCCTTGTAGTTGTTTTTTTTTTCCTACCATGATGCCTCTGAGGATCTTTAAAATAATATAGTGTATATATATACAGTACGGTATATATACGATATATATATATACGATATATATATATATATATACTGTATATATATATACACACACACACACACACACACACACACACACACACACACACACACACACACACACACACACGTATATATATCTTTTAACTACTAATTATTTTCAGGTCATCATACATTTCTGAATATTAATCAAGAATGAACTAATACATAGTATACATGTTTTCACATGTTTTCCCATTTAATTAAAAGGCCAGCCACTGTGTAAATGAAATGCTTTACTCTTACATACGCACGCACGCACGCACGCCCACACACACACACACACACACACACACACACACACACACACACACACACACACACACACACACACACACACACACACACACACACACACACACACACACACACACACACACACACACACACACACAGATCTACTGTAGTAGATGTTCATGACAAGACAAACTGTACTACAAGATGGGAGAAGATGTAGATTATATTAGATACGATTAGTTTAAGTGCAAACAAAAAAAACCTTTGATCGGCCACTGTAAACTGTAAAAAGTTTGCCCAGGCTTTGAAGGCACCCTATTTATTAATGCTCACAAGTACTTAATAAGCCCCCCACTTTTTACTCTGAGATTAAAGGCCTCAGATCGTGACTAAAGCAGAGCCCCTCCCCGCCCCCATGTGCTGTGAATTGTGGACGGACAGCAATGTCTGTTGTGTGTTGCACTGGGGGCCGTTTGTTTGCATTGAGATGTCCACTGTGAGTGATCAGGGCCAGGCTGTGGCCCCCCTGCCCCGGGGGACAGTGGCTCTCTGCAGCAGAGGAGGCACGCTGTCTGTGGCGAGGTGTGTGGAGCGACCCAAAGGCAGTGACAGTCACCCCTAGGGTAGTTATGGCTCTCTTCAATTAGTACCCAGCTGGGCCTCTCCAAGCACACCTCTCTCCACACCCAATTAAAAATCGGGCCAATTTATTAGACCCCTGGAGTTCTTGTTTCCACACTAGCCTGAACCCCTGGTTTTACCCTCCTTTCACTCCCAAACCCCCCCCCCACGCTTATATCTCCCCTCGTTTTCATATCAGGATACTCTTCATTTAAATCATTACTGCAGGTATTAAGGACTAATCAACCGTCTAAGTGGATCTGTAATGGGGAGCTTTTGGATTTCTATTACTTCAAATGCAAAACAGTGAGAGATGAAGAATAGCAAGGCGAGAATGTAGAAGAGGAAGGTAAACGTGTGTGTCTTTTGAAGAACACGCATTTGGTATGAGGGGATCCAAGCCAAACATGTTATAGTTCAGTTATACTGTAACAGATCATCATGTTAAAATGTAAGACCATGTTATTTTCATATTCTTCATAAGAAATAGAGGAGTTTGTATTTAAGATTTAAAAAACTTAACTTGAACAGAAAGGTGTTGAAATTAGCCACTTTCAACCTGGAGTACATATTTTGGGCATGTCATTACAAGTTAAAAATTAGCAGATATACACATACACTGTATAAGCTCCCAACTTGTGAGTTTGTAGATTGGCAACTTTTGTATGACACACGAAAAGTATAAATGGTTAAAGTGGTTAAAGGAATTTTACACTGTATTTCAATGAAAAGAACTGTAGAACGTAGCTCCAAGCTAACCAATTCAGTGGTAAAAGGGAGGTTACTAGTCCAGGAGAATGCATTCTTACCCAAATGTGCAGTATATAAAAACAGTTAAGGTTTTCCTTTGCTAATTATCAGACATCGAAGCTATAGCTGTAGTGTATTATGTTACCAGTTTAATCTCTCTTCCCCCAGTGAAACATGCAATAGATTAATTACTGGCTTGAAAGCTTTATCAAACCGTCCTCCAAAAAACATTGTAATGGAGAAAATGACCTGAGAGATTACAAAATGTCAGACTGAGAAGTAACATTTGCGACTGAGCGTTAATACGTTTGCCAAACACAGACAGAGGAGCTGCTGCACACTATCTAAAACTTTGTTTATCACAATTTGCTCTGCAAACAACATTAAACATCCATGAATTACATCTCTCATATTATGCTGCAACAAATAAAGATAAAAATCTGAACAAGCAGTTCTTCCATTTCATGTCAATGCTAACGCAGACACTCAGTATTACTGAGGAGCAGAAGAAAAATCCCCTATGTAATTTATCCATTTGCAACTCAGAGAATGTACAAATGACCCTTACCGGGTCCATATGGTTACATTTCTGCACTGTCACAGTTAAATTATACTGTGGATTTGACTACATTTGAATGTGTAGCATTCACGCCCAGACCACAAACCGCTAATCTTTCATACAACTCAACACTGACGAGCAAATAGTTCTGGGGTCCTCCTTGCAATGCTTCCACGGGTGACCTATTTTAGTTGGTTTCAAAACATAACCCACGTGTCTCCCAACAATAAACGGACATCAGTGGAGTGGACACCTATTCATAACCGCCTCAGATACCCAGGTATTTGACGGCACCGGAGGGGCTTTGCTACCCTTGGCCCCTTGGACCGGCGCGACCACCACCACCACAACCCGCTCTGACACTAAATGTAAAGTCCAACTGCCCTCCAAATCCCTCCCAATTATAAAAGGTCCTTGAGTTGCCGTTTTTGGCCCCTTTCTGCAGCTCCTGTCTGATTACGGAGTGTGGGGCCGGGTAGTGCAGGCAATCAGCCGCAAAGCGCAGAGGACCGCGTGGACAGAGAAAAAAAAACAAAAAAAGAACAGAGAAAAAAAAAAAAACACGAATCCAAAACACTGGAAAAAATAAACTAAAGGGGGACTACCGGACCGCAATTACAAGCCATCCAGCGAGGCCTCAGCTCCAGCACTCAAGAGCTTGGGCTGTGATTTCCGACAGAAAAGGTTATTAGTTTTTATTGGAGGAAATAGATGCTGGGTGGCTTTAAATGGCACAGTAATGCATGGGGGCTGGAGGGAGGCCTCCTGACCCATGTCTCCCAAGGGTCCCATTGGCGTTTGCCGGTGGGACACGCAGTGGCCATCATGCCCCCTCTCCCCTCCCCCGTCTCACGGTAGAGCTCTAAAGTCACTGCACCTGTTCATGGCCTTGAACTTAACCTGGACAGTCCCTTCCCCCTCCCCCCATTCCACTCATCCCGTCATGACAACACTGTCATTCTGGCTACAACAGCGAAAAATCCTCAGTGTTTATTCAACTCTGAGAGTGTACAAATGTAACCAAATGGACCCGTACTCTTGGAGTTAGAAATGAATAAATTAACACTGATTGCATGCTACACAATGTATAGTCTACAAGCTACAAAATCACTGTGTACATGATTTGCCATATTGTATACCTCATACATCATATTATTTTAGTTTTTTGTAAGAATTGTTTTGATCTGAGAATCCAAAACAATTCTATTCAAATCTTTAATTACTGCTGGTGTGAAAGAATAATGAATTGAAAATTATTTGTAGACATTTTCTGTTTTCTCATACATGGGAAGAAATAAATTGCATAATTCTTTTTTAACGCTGACCAATAAACATTAGAACATTATTTTAATCAAGAAATATAGCATTTTTTAATTAATGAGATTTAATGAGGAATTAATGAGATTCTATCATTTCTATCATTCCATTCTCTCTCATATATAGGATATATATATATATATATATATATATATATATATATATATACACACACACACACACACACACACACACACACACACACACACACATGTATGTGTGTGTGTGTGTGTGTGTGTGTGTGTGTGTGTGTGTGTGTGTGTGTGTGTGTGTGTGTGTGTGTGTAAACAGTATAGTATATAAACCATATATAAACCATATATACAGTATAGTATTTGTGTGTGTGTACTCTGTGTGTATTTACAGTATGTGTCTATGGCTCTCTTGCACAGCGGCAGCACATGTGAAAACATTTAGTGCGAGCGTTGCGGCTGTGTGTTTGCTTGGCTCTGTGTAATGACTGCCTGCATATTTCCTGTCACGGGCACGTGTGTCTGCAGCTCTAGCAGCAGAAGAGAAGTATGGGACCATATTTGCCTTTGTGCTCTGCTGCCGGCGGTGTGTGTACTCTGCTGTGTGTGACGTTAGTTTAGAATGTGTAAGCTATGATCTGCTCCACACCAGATGAAGTGTTCTGCGGAGAGGCATGCGCCGCTGTCCAGCCACACAGGCTAGCAACAAAGAAAATGTGTCCTTGTATCAGCTGACCACTCACATACTCATATAAACTATGATGATGATTTGCATGCTTTTCAGGGTTTACACATTTTAGGCACGTGCAAAGCACGACTTGAGTCATTTTATCATGTAAAAATGTAATTATTTTGATTCTCTGCGTGTGTCAATGTGTGTGAATGCAGATAATGTAGCGTGGGTCTCTTGTGGTGATGCATGCGTGCCTGTGCGTGCCTCTGTGTGCGCTGTGTGTGTTTGTCTGTGCACGAGTCTTCATTGTGCATCCTGGCTGTGCACTGCTCCTGGACTCATCAGTATTCAGGGCAGGTAGACTCCAGACCAGACCCACGGCTCAGTAACTAATGGAGGGGCTGATGGGAGCCTGATGACGACCACAGGGCCTTAGCACACACATGCGCGCACGCATGCGCACCTACACACATACACACGTTTGTGAGCGCAAAGGCACGCACGCATTCATTCATGCACACACACACACACCCACACACACGCTCGCTTACACACACAAACACACACACACACACACACACACACACACACACACACACACACACACACACACACACACACACACACACACACACACACACACACACACACACACACACACACACACACAAATGCAAACACCAGGGTTATTTCCGAGCACATGTAGTATATGCTCTGATTCCATTGTGCAGCACCAGTAGCCTGGTAAATTAATTACATTGGCCATTTAATATTGGTAGTTTTTCCTTTTCTTCAATGCACAAGGGATGCAATTTGATCAATTTTGTCGTCTATCTGAGTTATTGAGTAAGCAATTATATCACTGGGCATCATCCTCCAGTGTTTCTGCTGGCTCTATTGCTGTTGTTCTGGCTGTTACTGCTTTACTTTCTGCCTTTAATTGCCTTCACTACAAACTTTTCCAGCGAACCACTGCCCCTCTAAGTTGATTGCCAGGAAGTGCAGGGAATTAGAAAATTAATGTCACACCAGGGTCAGTGCATTACAGCGCATGCAGCACACATAAACCAGCACAACAACAATATCACAGGAACTGTGGCTTATACTTTTACTCTGCTGCTGAAATAAAAATAAATGTTCGATTTTAGCATTTTTCCTTGTTAGGAGTACTCTTGCATATCATGCATATTAAGTCAGCTCGTATATGAAAACAATTTCTCAAATATTTGCACATGAAAAGGAAACAGAAACAAGCACCGTGAACCCAATCACACCCCAGGTTTCATCACCCAGTCAAACTCGGCAGCTCTGACAACAATCCAAGAATCCACCTAGTGTACGTTCCTTCTGAACATCTCTGCTCCCTTCCTCTCTCTCCTCCCCTCCCCTCCCTTCCCGTCTCCTCTCAGCTCCTTTCCTCTCCTCTCTTCATCTCTCCGTGGCCAGGGCCGCAGAGCTGACAGCCCAGTGACCTAGGAGCCTCCGGGGCTCCCAGGGAGAAAGGTAATGGGCCCAACCCCGCCAACGTGCAGCACCTCCAAGCACTCATGGGGCTGCCGGCAGCTTTGATCCAGTAGCCCCTGCTCGGGTCTCCTGACGCCTGGTGAGGAAATTCGTAGGAACAACTGGAAGAGGCCTGTGTTTATTCAGCTCTCTTTAATGAGGAGGTAGAAGGATTATCGGGGCCCTGAATCTCCCCCCAAAAAAACACGAGGAAAGAAAACTGCTGCTCCCTCCAGATGTTGTTCTATCACAGTCCACTCCAAAAAAATCCCCCCCGAAACAGAGAGGGAGAGAGAAGGGGGGGGGGGGGGGGTCAAGAAAAAGAGGGGTTATGTATGCACAAGAGAGGACTAGTGGTGGGGAAGAGAATTTCCTTGTGTTTTCTCTGTTTCTCCAGATGTGGGAGCTGCCTGGCCAGCCTCGGTCCAGAGGAGAGCAGCCGCCCTAGCCCAGCGGGAGTAGATGGGAGGTTAGTAGGCATGTGTGTGCGCACGCACGCACGCACGCGCGTGCGTGCATGCGTGCGTGCGTGTGTGTGTGTGTGTGTGTGCGCACGCGCACGTGTGCGTGTACGTGCGTGCATACGTGCATTTGTGCGTCTGTGTGTGCATGTGTGGCGTGCATGCATCTGGGGTGGACGGGGGTATCACAGTTCTCAGGCGTAAGCTTTATTTTAAGCAATTTGTGCAGTCTTAAGAGGGCAAAGCAGCTATTTCCTGAGCCAGTAATAATAATATATATATATATTTATATATATATATATAATAATTTCTTGTGCTGTATTACACAAAGTCACATTGTAATTCTAATTAAAACGGCGGATAAAGTTAAAGTAGTGCAGAACTCTGAGATCCATCACCTGCCTCAGGCGTATATAGCACCTCTTATGGGCGTGGTCTACAGGTGGTCTACAGAGACCTGGGGTGAACTGTGACCACATGGCAGAAGAAGACACCACTCTACCTGTGGGGGACAATCAGTCTGGCTGCGTGTCCCGCTCTTGACCCTGTGCCAGGAAACTTGACCTGATCAATACTTCTCTCTATTGTCAACTCACATGAGGAGGGGACGAGGGGTCGGCCACTGGTCACAGATAACCCACAGCAGAGGGCCAAAGGTCAGTCTGCACAAGCCATTTACATGGGGGGGACTTCCACACACACACGTCAGGCCTCATTAAGAGCATCACCTGAGGTACCACATCCTCCTACACTACCGCTACCCCCCCCTCCACCTCCTTCTCCATCCCTCTCCTTGAACCTCCTCCCCCACTCTGTGTCCTATAATCTACACCGCCAGACCAGTCTGACTCCTCCCACTTTAACCCCTGACCCCTGACAACGGCTGACCCCTCCAAGTTCAATGCCAGGCTCCAGTGACAGACAGGTGGAGGGAGAATTTCAGCCGCTCCCACTGCAAAATCCTGAGTGTTGATTCAACTGAGAGCGAAAAATGCAACCAAATGGACCCGTAAGGGTAACTGTAGCATGGGTACGCTTACTAAACATGAACATACAGCATATTGTAAATGAAAGGACTGTTACTGTATGCATATCCTACAGACAGCTACTCTGCTTGGGTATAATATGCTTGTGTGTGTGTGTGTGCGTGTGCGTGTGCGTGTGCGTGTGCGCGTGTGCGTGTGCGTGTGCGTGCGTCCGTGTACAAGAAAGTGCAAAAGAATTCCTCTCCATTGCTCCATTGCTCCAAGTCTACTTCGCAGCCATAAAACTACACTTGAGCAGATTAAAATGAAATGAAATGAAGCCACTTCATTGATGCTGATTAGTAGAACGGCACAATTCTGATAGCTAATTACAAGGGATTGGCCGAACATCTGTTTGTTAGATTACAGCAAATTACCTCAAAGCCTTGTATTTATATAATTACCTCTGGGTCACATTAAAACCAGTGGGGCTCTGACACAAACTACTTAAATGTTGAACTTAATGTTAATGAATCTGTACCACAGATACACTGCAGCGATGAGGAACTTGTCAGTGCAACTTTATAACACTTTAATCAAACATAATTATGAATATGACAGTTTGTCAGGGCAATTCGCTTATGCTTTTTATTCATAATTACAAGTGTTACATTTAGGTTATTGTACACTTAACTGATGATACACTCATCAGAGTGTATCATCAGTTCACTATGTTTCAAATTCAGAAACATAGTTAATGTGTATCATAACAAATAATCTGAATGATGTGAATGATTTGATTTGAATGTTCATTATTGCCTACAAATTAAAAAACTATTATTCACTTTCTAACGGCTGATTTCATCAATATTTTAATGTAAATAAATTGTTTAAATTTGTAGAATGATGTAGTAATATGTGAAATACATATTATTAAACATATTATTATTATTATTATTATTATTATTACAGGTCCTGGATACATTATTTTCAAAATTCAATTGAGGGAACATGATTAGGGTTTGGATATGTGTCTATTTATTTCTATTAAGAAAACAGAAAAGATAAGTAAAAAGTTCTAAATTCCGCAATGTTAGTCCAACCATTTTGTAACTGAGAGTATACATACTGTACAGTATGTAACCAAATTGATTACATTTGTACACTCTCCAGAGTCAAATTAACAGCGATGATTTTAGTGTGTATTGTCTGTTCACGATCTGCTCTTCAGATCCAAGGAGTGCGAATCCCCTGGCATATCTTTGGATGTTGTTTGTTTGTAACGTGATGTGTGTTCAGACGTCTCTTTGATACACCGTCATGATCTGGACCTCACATGGTGCCATGTGTCTGTTGTGTTGTTTTGTTGTTGTATCACATCACTGAGCGCATTATAATAGTACATGGCGTCTGTGACCATAAATGTACTTTACATTTAGTTGCCAACCTTCTCTAACTAGATTTAATCACCACATGAACCTTAGCGTGCCTATTCTGGATATGTCATAATGGGCGTATACGTTCGGCAAACACAGGCGAATATTTGTCGAAAATGGCTGATCTACAAGCTCACAACGTGCCACAATGCGACGCCTTGTGAGCTTGTAGATAGTCTTTTTTATAAGGCTTAGGTGGTTAAATTTGCACCACTGATCACTTTGAGCAGAACTTTGAGAAGTTTAATGAAATGCTTTGAAAGTTAAAATGAAGAGAAGATGATTATAGTTTTTAATACGTCTTTCTGACTTTGAATCCACTTGATTGAAACAGCAGGAAACACATTCCATTTAGAAAAAGCATAAACATTATGGATAAAAAAAGGTTTGTCCTACAGAATCCTGCCTGAGCTGTCTTTAACAAGAATCGCATTTCAGGCAAAAATTCTCAACAGATGTATTCCACATGCCAAGGCCCTTCCAGAATCCTTATTTTGTAGCATGCACACTGTTTAATATTCTATAATAGCACTCAGTCAGTATAGAGTACTCTAGGCAAAAACACATTTGGATTGATTGCTATAAAGCATCATGCAACTCTGGAATAATTTCACAGTAAGGATGCACTGGAGTGACAGAGGATTTAATAATGACTGTCAATGAATTTGACCAGAGTTGTCCCTGAAAAAGCGTACAGTTCGGTGTTACGCTGTCCATTTTTTTTCAGAGGTGGCCATGTGAGTGACAGGATAGTGAAATGACAAATGGCAGGTCGACACAGTAGCTATATCAATACTGTAATGACTTTCTGCAGAACCAGCGTTACGATGAGAAACTCTCTATTTGACACTTCCCCTCTCTAACCAAAGAATCTGAGCAAGGTATGGAAATTAAATATATAGGTATAGAACTGTTTTTTTAAGCCTAGCACTCACAATGAAACTTGAAAAATAAAATGTGTAGAAACACTCACGCGTTGTTGCTGTCAAAGAGTTTGTGTGTAGACGAAGCCTCCTCCTTTATGGTTGTCCTGCAAGTCACGTGAAAAGAGGGTCATTAGTGCATGATCATCCACAGTTTGCCATTGTATATTCAATACATTTTCTCTAAGAAAACACAAGTAAACCTTTGGTCTCATTGTGCATATTGGCTTATTAGCATTCCACTTCATACCCTTTTGTCAACATCGTCCTTACTGACCAATAATGTCTGGCCCAAGGCCACACTTAGCTTGCAACAAGGCCTTTGTGTATGAATGGGAAAAGACTGCATAATCTTGCAAATGAAAGGCAGACATTATCATTATATTGTTCTTTTGCACTTGCCCCTGTCTGCAGGCTGTGGGCTGTTTGTTATGGCGTTTTATTACAACCTGAGGGCTAGAAGCGGACACCATTCAGACAGGATGTGCATAACATACATAAACGACATTAGCAAGAGGGAAAATTTCAACCACAAATTCTCTGCCTTGAATATAATTTCCATCTCCCTTTGTTTTACAATGAAATAACTATTGTGTAATAACTATTGACAGCTTGGCTTAGATATCGCCGTTTACAATACACCGCAAGGCAGTAAAAGCAAAAATAAGATACTATCAGTAAATAACAAAAAACAACGTTTAATAAACGTATACAATACACAAATAAGATGAACCACATAAAATAACTTGATTTGCGGGACTCTCCACAGTATTGCTATTGATATATTATATAACATTTTAATGATATTAGTAAAGCCGTGTTAGAGCGAACACTGGCCCATTTGTCTAAGCAGTAAAGAAGACGGTGGTGGGGCCACATGCAGCCCTTAACCCCTGCCCTAAGAGAAGGTAACGGTATCCAATCCCCTGACTCCAGGTCAGTACATGAGCTTGTATTTTTGGACGGCTGCTGCTGATTGTGTGTGTGCTTTAATAAGGTGCTGGCAGGCTGCAGGTCAGGCAGATTTATAGGCCCCATGGTGGCGTGGAGGGACCCAACTCCCTTGGCCTACAGCTTCCCTCTGCACCATTACGCCAGAGTGAGATATAGTGGGATATTGATCCCCATGCCACTTCATTTCGCAATAACTATTACACGATATTCTCCCCGGCTGCGCGTGGCCCCTGATTTATGCTGCCTTGCTATTTGCATTAGCAGTAAGTGTTTTTCTATACCAACTGAGGAGGGTCTTACTGCCACACCAGCGGACACGTGAACAGTCACATTCCTCACTTACACCTGTCCACTCACTCTGTGATACTTTTCCATAGCAGGAAGTCTTTAAAATACATCACAGCTTGTAAGTAGTGATACAAAATGCACAGTGAACAATACAATCCGGTCTCCCTCACGGTGTGATTGACCTTGAGTCAATTTTTTTAATGTCCTGTCCTTCCCTAGAATAGCTGTAAACCTTATCCTACACAAAATACCTAGTCGTTCACAACCACTCCATATAATAAGACACATATAGCCACGGTATTGTGGGTGATGTTTTTGACATTATGTTATTTGGTTCAGGATTTTCACAGTTGCTGATAGATTAGTATACAATGATAGATAGAAGTGGTGCTACCGTATAAGAAAACAAACCTGAAACAAAAACAACTATAGGGAAAGCTATAGCAGTTTGGGTTGAAAAGAACCTCTATTTTGCCACTGGAGTGTTTCAATAGTTTAGTTAGAAAACATAGCTTTAGTAAATCTGCCAAATAAAATATATTTCAAATTATTTTCATAAAGTATGTCAGTTTGTATGTGCAAAACAAAATCACTGTGGGACCATCACAGATACATCTTTATACTCTCAGCCACTTTATTGCATACTTAATTGTCATACAATGGTTGTGAAAATAGCCGATCTACAAGCTCACAATGTGATGCATTGTGAGCTTGCAGCTCTGCTATTTTAGGATTTTTTTTGAAAAATGTGAAAAATCTGTGAAAATTCCCAAGTTGAAAGAGGTTAACACATGGGAACTGAGTGTGTAGTGAATGCCAGAATGGACTATTTACTATCAGCATTGTACCTAATTTCTATTTCCCCACAAATGCATTTACCCCTTAGGGAAAAACAAAACCCTAAAACCAGTTTGACATCCTTTGCCGTCATGAATAGGTTGACTGAGATAAGAAACAGGGGGCCTCCCGGACCGATGCTGCCCTGCCACCAGCCAGCACAGAGCACTTTGGTGCTGGCTGGGTGCTGGCCAAAGTGCTTTCCCCAGGAGTGCCGGGCTGGTGCTGAGTGTTTGTTTACACAGAGAGGGAAGGGACACATGAAGGGGCAGGAGGGGTTTGGAAGACGGACATGTATACCGCTGACGTTCTGACAGGAGCCCCCATCCCCCTGCCCCTAACAGGACGCAATGGAGCTTGAGAAGTCACCCGTGATCCGTCGCACCGCAACGCGAAACAAAAGGACTAATGACCCTTAATTGCTTCAAAGCTGTTTAAAAAATCAGATGGGTGTTGCCTAAGCTGCAATATGTAAATTAAATCCCCCTCCTCCTTCCTCGTCCCCATCTACCCCCCTAAGCCCTCTCCCCTGGCACAATCAACTCTTTATCTACATAAGGGGGCGGGCAGATGGGCAGGCTGGCTGCCAAGTGAGGAGAGCTGGCAAGCGTGGTAATGTGCAGACACTTGTTGCTGCTACGCCCGCCTGTTACGCCAACACATGGCAGAAGTGGGCTGACTGAGGGGAGCGTGTGACGAGCAGATGGGCATTCTATGGTGTCCACGTGCTGCCATACTAAACACGGCAGGAGAAAAGAAGTGTGCTCCACGCACGTCTGTCAAAGCTGGCAGCCACTGTGCGCCTTCCCCATTCATTACTTAGTTCCATTCATATGCAACACTTTTTTTTTTTTAACAAAATGTCCCATTGGGCAGGAGGCGGTTTGTGAATGTGTGCATGTGTGTGTGTGTGTGTGTGTGTGTGTGTGTGTGTGTGTGTGTGTGTGTGTGTGTATGAATGTGTATGTGTATGTGTATGTGTGTGTGTGTGTGTGTGTGTGTGTGTGTGTGTGTGTGTGTGTGTGTGTGTGTGTGTGTGTGTGTGTGTGTGTGTGTGTGTGTGTGTGCGTGCGTGTGCGTGCGTGCGTGCGTGCGTGTGCACGTGTGTGTGCCCGTGTGTGCATGTGTTTGCATATACAGGACTCTATGAGTTTGTGTAAAATGCTAAACATTTCATGAAAGAAAGGGGACATCAGTGTGAGTTACTACTGCAGTACAAATAGAGACTCAATCCATTTCTTAATAGGAGACTTGGCCTAAATCCCATTGTTCTATTTTGATGGGAGGAGGTCATATAGTGTGTCAAAATGCAGAAATGTCCACGTGTTGTCAATTGACACGTTTGACATCATTGTGCAAAGATTTCCACTCTAAATACCCAGAATACAAGGTATTTCTTCTCACACTATCTCACATCAAAAGAATGGGATTTAGATTCAAAATTGGCAAAGCGTCTCTTTAAGTGTAAAGAAATATATATTTCCACCAAGGTGAAAAGAAGAAAGTGGCACTAAAATATTTTTTTTCTCAGTTAAAGCATATTTTTCTTTTAATTCACTTTTCTCTGATAAAGACTGCGCGCCTAAACGTGTCAGATTAAAAGAAAATGGTTTACCTGAGAAAACAAGTCTTGCAACTTTTATTTTGGAGTGCCGCATTCTTCTTTCCGCGTTGGTGGAAATTGTTTTCACTTGAGTATGTTCTGATAGCTAAGCTGAGCACCCACGGCCAAGAAGGACGCGCACCTGCTCCAGTTTTAGACGTCCCTTTAAGTGTGTTAGGTAAATTCTAAGAAAGCAAAGTTTTTACAAAGCCTGGTGGAAAAAAAAACAATCTAAAAAGTTCCATAAAACATATTTTTGAAATGTTCAAATATTTGCATATACACAGACTTCAACACTCGTTTGGTGTCAGTAACAAAACCCAAAGTTGAAGGGGAGCTTTATCAATATTAAAACAATTCCCCATTAAAAAGCATGCGGCAGTATTTTAGACTCCATGTTTGAAAACGTGCATTTGATGATCTACATCGCAAATGTAAATATTTGACACACCCTACTAGACAAAACTGATGAGTTGAGCAACTCTCCAGTAGATGTGGCCTCCAGGATCGAGCTCTGGACCTGACAGTTGTCTCTAGCCCACGACCCAGCAAGTGGTGAGTGATGTCCCCTTGAGCCCCTGGCTGTCCCCATACTCCACACCATTCCCATCAACGTCCAGCCTTAATGCATTTCCTATACCTGCCTGCTTTTCTGCTATATGGAGTCTCTGGTGATTTAGAGACAGCAACAAACCTGTCCCATTTTTAGAGTGGCATTATTGATAGACTGTCACTTTAGATTGTAGGTAACTGCTAATGGTTATTTTATGGTGCATATGTCAAATCTGATGTGCAGGTCTCTTTCCTCTCTCCGCACCCTACCACTCGTTCCCCATTTCCTTTGGGTCCACTGATTGCTCCGAGATCATTTTCACACGTGGACCTTTTATTACAGTAAATGGAGGTCCCCTACTATGTAAAAACACCAGCAACACCGGCCACTCAGGGAAATAGCCTGCCAAGTAGGTCCGCAAGGCGACCTTTTCCCTTTGAATGATATGTTGTTGACTAAAGCCATCGGAAGCATTTACCTTATGGTGGTTCATTTGTCCAAGTTAATAGTGGCACACCATATAAAGAATAGTACAGAAGGTGGCTGATGTCACGCTCGGCCACGTGCACTGTATTTCTACGCAAGTGCACACAACTGAATGAGGCAAAATCAATCATGAAAATGGAAAATTATTACAGCTAAAGCAACAGAACAAAACATTGATCAAAGCATGCATTTCAATTCCATGAATCCCACATTGACTCAAAAAGACAAACAGACCAGCACCAACCCCCCCCCCCTCTCCCCACCCCACTCCACTTTTTTTTTTATCCACTCCAATGTTTTCTCCCCGTGAACCTGTACCCCCTCTTACCATGGATTAGCTTCCATGCCCGCGTGAACAAAGACTCAGTCAGCGTGTTTGTGTGTTGCGTCCACGTGTTGTGTGAGAAGGGGGACGCGTCTCCCACTTAATGCCCCCCGGATCTTAGAGGACCCCAATTTGTTAGGCATTAATCAGGACACCTGCTCATAGAGCGTCCCCGTGTCAGCCGTCCACTTCGTGTATCAATGGCTTCCGCGCTGCCTGCCGCACTTTTTGTTTCGCCACTTGAGTCATCAGTGTCATTTGAAATCAATTTAACAACATGCGCCTGAGACTGATTTGAGTATGCAAATGTGCACAGAGGGCTGTGATGGGGTAAAAAGAGGAGAAGGGGGAGTTCACCCGGGAGAGGTAGAGGGAGGGGGAGAGAGAGGAAGGAAGGGGGTACTGGCAGTGTGCATGAGTGCTGCGTTAAACAGCAATACGTCTTCTAATTCATGTCCCAGCGGGCTGCTTTGACCAGGCAAAAAAAAAACAAAGATTCGCCCATACATGCTATGTTATACACAGTAAAATCCTCAGTGTTCATTTAACTCTGAGAGTTACAGATGGATACCGTGTAATTACTGTGTAATTACACTGAAATACTGCCGCACACTGTAGAATGAGACATGCAGGGGGAAAAAAGCCACAATGTCTGAAAGGAAATACCATAAAATACAGAGAGAGGACAGGGAAGATTGGGTCAGAAGGAGGCCAGCATCCAAAAAGAGAGGTAGCAGAAGAAACAAATGAATAAATTCATAGGGCAGAGAATGAAGGGAAAGAAGGATGGAGAGGAGGGGAGCGCAGGAAGGGGGTTGGAGTCATCAGTGGAAGATTTTTATTGTCCGGACACAGGAGATGCACACAAAAGCACTGGAAAGATTCAATTAAGTATCATATGCAGTGACCTTATTGCCATGGTTACGGAACAGTGGAAAATATTAATCAAGCCTGCACTTGCAACAGAGGGAGAAAGATGGTGGAAGGAGACGCAGAAACAAGAAGGCAATGAGAGAGAGAGAGAGGGGTGATAGATAGGATAGGGAGGAAAGATAATGGTGTGTGTGTGTGTGTGTGTGTGTGTGTGTGTGTGTGTGTGTGTGTGTGTGTGTGTGTGTGTGTGTGTGTGTGTGTGTGTGTGTGTGTGTGTGTGTGTGTGTGTTTTAATGAGACTCACAGCCTAGCCCCTCCACCCTGGCCTCCAGCTCTGGCCATCTGCCTGCTGACATTGAACCTGACATAAACAGACCTTGGTAAGAAATGCAATGATTCTCTTGTTAGAAACATATTATTGAAACATAAGACAAAAGCTGAGTTGTGTGTGTGTGTTGTTTATTTACAAAAAATATATACACTATGTGTGTGTGTGTGTGTGTGTGTGTGTGTGTGTGTGTGTGTGTGTGTGTGTGTGTGTGTGTGTGTGTGTGTGTGTCTCTCTGTGTGTCTCTGTGTGTGTGTGTGTGTGTGTGTGTGTGTGTGTGTGTGTGTGTGTGTGTGTGTGTGTGTGTTCGATGGTGTTTATTATTCGATGGTGTTCGATGGTTTATTATTAGTTTATTATTATTTTTAGTAGTAGTCGTAGTAGTAGTATAACTAAATTCACATTTTGGTCAAACAATTGGCAGATTTTGCGAAAATCTCCATTGGGAGAGAGTTCCACAGGGTGGGGGCTGCCACACTGAAGGCTCAGTGTCCCCAAAGGTTCGCTTGCTTGTTTTGGGGACAGAGAAGAGGTCCAAGTCTGTGTTCAGGTTGTAGGTCATCATTGCCAGTCAAAAAACATTAAGAATAATGAACCGTATCGACAAATTTTTCACTAAGAAAAATGCCCCATCACCTGAGGTTAGACCAAACCCAGCAGAAACTGGCTGGACATTATTACCGCTTTTAAAAAATGGGTACGTATTTTGATTTCTTATAAAATACCTCCAGAAAAGTTGAGAATCAATCACCCAGTTGTGCGGTGCCACAGGCGTCACAGCAAAAAAAGGAATTGTGCAACCAAATTATGTGCTACTGGCACTAACTGAAAAACGGAATGTAAAATGTTAGTCTGGAGCCCTGATATATACTGTAGGAAAGACATCAGTAAATAAGGTCGGAAATTGTGGTCGAAAGGGCACATTCAATGACCGTGATGCTCGTACATTAGTGCAATATGTAAGGAAAAACAGATGAGCAACTCCTTCCTCAGGTGACTGAGAATGTCAATGCTTGACGTGATCAGACTGTCAGCAAGAACAGGCTGTCTACAACTACATAGAGAGGGATGTTATAGTCATTTGAGAGTGGTGTAAAAAAACATAATTCCTACAATGATGTGGAAAAGTGCATGTGTAGTGTACACCAAGAGAACGGCACAGGCCTGAATGCTTGAGGGGGTCCAGAGGCTCTGTTTAATATTGGTTTTTTTTGGGGGGGGAGGATTTTCCTGGCATGGTTTGGGTCCATTTGTCCACTTACTAGTTATATTTGGCCAATTTATGCTTTGAGCGACAAGTATCGATCGATGCGTCGCACTACATGTCTCTCAACGTTTTTGGAGCATTCATACTGTGACGCGACAGCGTTGCCACAAAATGCAAACAATGAAGTGGCCGTAGTCTCGTGCATCTTCCCAACCAATCAGAGACATTTTATGAAGGCGTCTGCAGTACACGACACCGTCGGTGGAGGTCCTCCAAGACACAGTTTTTGACGTTTTGACGTCACTTTCGTCGTGCAACTCGCCGGTTAAAGCATGAATTGGCCTTTAGCGGGAAGGGTCACTCCATATCAATATAGAGTTATTCTGAGTGATCACCTTTATCTCACGATGAAACACTTCTATCCAGATGGGAGTGGTCTCTTCCATGATGACAATGGCCCCATCCACAGGGCACAAAGGTTAATGGTTTCACTGAATGGTTTGATGAGTATGAAAATGATGTGAATCATAATATGCCTTCACAGTCACCAGATCTCAACCAAATTGAACACCTACAGGGGATTGTGACCGACGTGTTAGACAGCACTCTCCATCACCATCATCAAAACAGTGGGGGAATACCTGTTGTTGAAACGGTGTGCCATCCCTCCAATAGAGTTCCAGAGACTTTTATTGTATACAAGTTTACATGAAGAGAAATGGGAGACACACCAGTGGTATGAGCTCAGTTCAGAACTCATTTCATACAGGGGTGAACACACTTTCCAATTCGCAAAGATTGTTTTTTGTATATTACTCTCAATATTTCTGGTTTGAGTTGCTTTGTTTTTTGCATGTGCCCAACTGGCAGTTGATGTGTTCTTATTGAGAGAGAAAAAAAGAATTCGAGAATCTCTTCACACATCACTGAATTCATTAATGGCACAATGCTCTCAAAAGTTTTCCACACGAAAATGATATGTTTTCATCCATCAACATGCTCTTTCTTACATGCATGAGCCATGAGAAAATAAATAAATACCCCCCCCCCCCCCACACACACACACACACACACACACAAAGAAAAGCCCTGCTTACATATTGTTACAGACTCTGAAAAATTATGACAATCATTTTCAATCATATTCCATTATGGTGTTCGTCTCCCTGCCACATTTCCCTGCACACTGTGGAAGGGGGGAAAGTTGAAGATTGTTCTGTTTGATGAAACTGTGGAGTGTTTGCTCGCTGTCTGCAGGGACTGTCTTGAAAACAAGCTATCTGAAACTCCCCCGCTGAGCAAAATGTTAAATAAACAAAGGCGGGGATAAACAAAATCCCTCTATTTTAATGTCACTGAGAAGAAAGCTAACATTTTAATGCTACGATTGTGAGAGGAAGGTGGCAGCCATGACACTTATCTTTTCTTTTTTTTACACGCACAGAGAGAAAGGATTTATATCACAGTGACTAATTACATTTATAGGAAGTTACTGTATGTTATTTGGTGAGGCCTACAATTATTGGACTGCTATAAATAATGATGAAATAATGTTGAGATATGTTATGTAGTGCATTGGACAATGCTGATGGTAATATGATCCCATCACATGTGAATGAAAAATATGAATATAAAAAATTGCTACACACAATGTCTTTATCTCGGTCAGAATTGTTTTAAAGTTTTACCTTAAATTATTGCAAAGGCACAAAGATTATGTTTTTCTTTCTTTCTTTCTTTATGTTTGTAAGGTCTTGAACCAAGGGTGGTTGACTGGTTGTGAAAGCTCGACACACTGCAAATTGATACAATCCAAGCCAATAGATAAAACACATGCACCAGACTCATAACACACACAGAGTATTTAAGCTCCATGCTCTGCAAAGTCAGAAAACATATTCACAGGTGTGTCTGGTGGCGCAGCCAGTTAGCGCATTGACCACATGAGTCACCAAGACCTCAGTTGGAAACCGGCTCCTGTCATGTCTCACGTTTCCTCCCATCTTCATCACTTTTCCACCTACTACACTGTTCTACAGTACATTGTTGCTGTTGAGATACCCTTGTATCTCCGTATTTGAGATACATGATTTTTCATAAATAAAAATGATTATGAATCATTCATAATTATTATATAAATTACTATTTTATCCTTTGTCGTATCATAGAGTATGTATATGGGCATGAAGGGACACAGACAAGACGGCTAGAACAGGTACTCTGACAATGCGTACAATTGCATGACCAGGTGGGGCATGCATTCCCAATTTGCATCGTTCCCGACTTGCATGGTCCAACGGTCTAGTCTAAAAAGTGCAATAATATGTATTCATTCATATGTATGCATTCATTCATTTATTTTTCTGACCCTTTATAGCATATGTTGTTTTTATAGTTGTATTCTCTATTTCTTTTATCCAAGTATATATTTCTTACTGTGTCAATATTTCTTTATGTCGTCAGATTGGTGCTTATGTTGCATCCATTTGCAGTGGGTTGGGCTTTCTGGGCCACCATAGGAACCTGGGCTAAAAGAAATGAATAGGATCCTCAGTGCTCAAAATATTTCAAATGAAATATTCACAGGAGCTTCCAGAACACTTTGAAATTCAAAAGTCTAACACTGGAAGCTTTTGAAAAATGTCACGCTTAATATAGCCACACAGACCACTAGGCTAGCACACACACACCACAGCATAATCCTTGCGATCTCCTAGGTTTTCAAAGTCTGATGCTAAACCTGGTCTAAATAAGGTAAAAGTGCAACATATTGTGACTTGTCTGTATTGCTATGGTAAGCAGTAGTTGCTAGCTAACACGCCACAATATTACACCACACATTTAGTGTTTGCAGTCAAAATGCTCAGCTTGCTCGGAATGACTTAAAGCAGCTACAAAGTCTTGTTCACTGTTTATTACCAGTATTAACAATTACCTCATCACAATACATCTTGCTAACAGCTGTTTTTCAAAAAGACCAGTATGACTTTCTCTCTTCTCTTCCAAACAAATACAAGACCAGCAGAGGGTGAGGGACTGAGGGTTCTCATGAGAAATGGGAGTCTTAATTCTGGGACACACTGCCACTTTTGTGAACAGGGGCCTTCAAAGTCAATGAAAACTCCATTATACAGTACCTGAGTAAATCAACTACAATGAGTTTGGGGGTTTTACACTCAAATCTGTGCTATTTTAGCATTACATGGCGTTACATAGGCAATAGAGCTTCATATAACTTAATAAAGTATTATAAAAAAGATGAAGACATATCAATGGAATTAAACTGTAGCTTTCTCCCTTCCTATTCAATGACAGTGACAGTTTTACACATAACTAGCTCTGCCTCTTTTTTTCTGGAATGTCATGGTGCTAATTATCAACATAGCCATGATGGTGGTATGTTTGACATACCTGTCTGTATTGTCTGTCTGTCTACAGGTTTTAAAAGATGAGTAAAAAAATATGACCGAAGTAAAGTAAGGGATCTGTCCCTTGAATTACAGCTCCATAATATACAATTATTGCATTGATGTCAAATGGCTCAGTCTCGAATATGTGGACTGCACATGGACTGTGAAGGACACTCTTGCTATAGATCAAAGAAGGCTAAGGGCTATTCCACCGTGTGTGTGTGTGTGTGTGTGTGTGTGTGTGTGTGTGTGTGTGTGTGTGTGTGTGTGTGTGTGTGTGTGTGTGTGTGTGTGTGTGTGTGCGTGTGTGTGTGTTATACGTTGTCATATGACGGTGCATGATAGCAAATGTGACGCAGTGTGAGCTTGTAGAAATGCTATTTTCAAAAAATTTAAACAAAAAATATTTTTATCCATTATGAAATTCCCAAAATAAGGACAGCAGGTTGACAGTGTATTAAACACTCAGGTGGTTAAACACATCGTTAGAATCGTTCACTGATGATTTGAAAATGTAAGTAACCTGACCTACTAACAGTCCAACACATTCACTGAATATCAGACCGGAAAGGAGAGTTTTTTTCAATCCCCAGTGGAACAGCATCCTGTTTCCATGTTACCAGACACAGCACCTCTAACGCACAATCTGTACCAGTCCCTGAGCCACACATGGTCAAAAGCAGTGTGGTCCGGGGACCCCCAGGGGTCATTGAGGGGATTCCAGGGGGTCCCCAGCAAAATTACTTAATTCAGCATCAAAATCAGTTTAATGTTGCACTGCCTACACCTATTTCATACCTCGGCTATTTGATATAGCCGATCTACAAGCTCACGATCTACAAGCTCACAAAACAAGTAGCGGTGCAACGCATTTTGATCATGTAAATGTGTTATTTCTGAACAATTTTGAAAAACTTTTTTGGCACAAAATCTTTTAAGATGGGGGTCCGCGGCCGAATACATATTTACATAAGTTTAGGGGTCCTTGATGTGAATATGTTTGAGAACCACTAAAAGCCTAATTTGAGCTCCAACGCGTCACATCCACAGCGCGTTGTGAGCTTGTAGGTCGGCTCTTTTCGACGCACGACACCGTTGTGCGATGGAGCATAGATCGGGCTTAAAGCTACCACAGGAGAGTAGCTGAGCAGTGCTGGTAGTATAAATTACCCGGTGTGAACATGACCACTTCCAAAAACAATTTAATTCCACAGCCTCAGCCATCTTCAGCTGATCTACTCCTTCAAGGTCTTTAACTGTGCCACGGAAGGTCACATGATTAATGAGTGACAGACCCTCTGGTGCAATAACGTATATGAATGTGGCTCACATTAATTATAAGGAGAAGGGGGGGGGGGGTCATAGGAAGAATGCCCCCCCCTCATAGGCCCTTTTCACCCCGCAATATGGAATATACAGTACATGTGAATATTAACCATTCAATAAGACCACCAAAAAAAATCCAGTATTCAAGTGAAGAAACCAACTTTTTAGCATGAATGACAAGAGAGTTTGGATCTCAATACTGTACATTATAGCCTTTAAAAATAAGCCCACAATAGCCCTGATATAAACTAGCAGGGGTGCAGAATCTAAATGGGCTTGGTTCAGTACCAGCTGCATGCATTTCTCTGCTTTGAAAACAACACAAAGCCGTCCTAACTGCTGCTTAGAAGTGCTGCGAGCACTGGCCTCAAGTTGATCTGGGTATCAAGCCGCAGAACGTTGTGTTGTTTCAGTGCTTTTCCAGGAGTATGATAAGCACTCTGTATTACTGAGGGCAATCTCCGAGAGGAAATGAAACATTCTGTTGCCACAGACTGGCTTTATTAGAAGACAACAAAGCCGGCCTCTCAGGATATACAGATCAGGAGATTTAATTGATGCTGACCAATTGTCAATGCATTCCCATAGCTGGGAGAAACAAGAGTGTTTAACACTGCTCCATTGTAAATGGTATTCATTTCTTAGTCTAATCAAGTTAATGCAATTCCAATAAGTCCATTTCTTAGAGTGGCCTTGTTGATTTGAAACCTCATAGCCTCTCTGTTTTATTTTCACCAATGCCAACAAATGTAATGGTTGCTAAGTATATTGGGCAATAATATAAGAATGCTCTACATCCACTGCATGCATTTCAATTTTACCTTGAGGCCATAGCATTATGGATAAATCCCAGTGGGCTCATTAATCATAAATATAAATATATATACTGTATGTAATAACAACCAGTGGGGAGACGGAGACCTAAGGGAAGGCTCCAGATGAGGACTTCTGTCAGACTGTATCACACAAAGGGCATCTATATAAACATGTACATATTTTACATTACACAATTACACTGCTCACTCTGACATATCTGACCTGTTCTTCTGTTTCTTCCTTTCTCTATTCCCCTCTCCCTTTTTCTGAAACTCCAAATGATTGAAGCTTGAACGACAAAGAATTTCACCCACTATTTTTGAAACCTGCGATGTGACAATAAAGTTGAGTATCATCTTCTTTATGGCATCTAGAACCTGCTCATTACAATCAGTAGACACAGTAAAATCCTATTAATTAACCACTCAAGCCCTATATATTTCATCATAGGACGAATAGCTAGCCTATTTTTTTATATATATAATAATATAATGAAATGCCCAAAATAGGGACCCCTATGCTTACACGCAGTTAAACGAATACCGAGGATTTTACAGTGTATGTATACAGTATACAGTAGACGTCTCCAGTTGCCATCGTCCCAGAAACACAATAAGCACTGACACAGTAAACTATATTTGTGTACAACGTAGGAAAACGGTGACAGAACTGCAAAGGTGTTGAGCTACATCTGTGCTTGTGGGTCACCGTCATACTGTACCATATCCATCTGGAGTTATGAATATGGAAGGGAAATCATTAATGAGACCTGCTGATAATAATAAACGTGATTTTGAAAAGCACTGCTGACAATTCTTGCAATCTTCAATAAATAAAAAATTAAAGAAATAAAGAAAAAATATTTTCTCACATCTTTCTCAAACATTCCGCGACCTCCATGACCCATGCTGAATAAAGCATCTCTCTGGAGTTTTGACACACATCTCTCACCACAGATCTGAAGACAGCCACCCGTGTTGTTTGTGCTCTGATATATTTTTAATATTCAGATCATATCAAATATGTCCTCTTTCAATAATTGATCTATCTATCTACTTGTAACACAACACATGCTGTGTGCTGGCATCTGATTTGTATGCTTTAGTCGGTGTACCCTCCTCTGTCAGTTTAGTACACAGTAAAATCCTCACCGTTATTCTAACACCGAGAGGGTACAAATGAAACCAACCGGACCCATAAGGGTCCGTTTTGGTTCCATTTATACACTCAGTTTCAAATAGATAAATTAAGACAGAGGATTTTACAGCACGGTTGTAATGCTAAGTGGTACTAAAACGACAAGCAATTCTGAACTGAAAAATGTGACACGTTATTCATACAATACAATGCAGTATAAATCGACATTTAGATCTCTCTCCACGCTATTGTGTGACCACAAGGTAGACTTTAGCTCCACACTACCATAAACACCACTGCAATATAGGCACAGGACCAATGACACAGATGCACACCTTCAGTAAGACTTATTACTTATCCAAAGTGCACTACATGTAACATACAATTACATTTGTCTTTGAAATTGCAATCGATTTTACTCTTTTGAAAAGATGCCCTCTTTACAAACACAAACACACAGCACATAATATACAGAGCAAGTAACAATTTGAGTAAGCATCTGTTTATGAATACTGGCTGATGAAAAAATATTTCAAATCCATATACAAACATACTCATTTCAAAATAATAGCCTAGGTTTGCCAATATATCCATCTATCAGATTTACAAAAAGCAAGACGTCTGATTGGAACAGAGTGGAGGGCTGAATCTAATCTTTTTGCTGTTTCTTTAGACCTGTGTTGGCCCACCGACAAAAGCCAGGCTTCGGGGGACAAGGTGGTCCGACACAGCCAGGCTTTCGGGGGGACATGGTCCTCCGACACAGCCAAGCTATTGGGGGGACACGGTGGATGGAACGGGGGGGAGAGGGAAGTGGAAGAGGGGGTACCATGCTGGGAGAGAGGAAATCTTCCATGTGTTGAAGCCGAGTTGGCTGGAGGACATTTCACGCTAATGGCGGCCGGGCCAATTGAAATGACTGCAGCGCTGCGTGATTTGAAGGTCAGGAGACAGTGGATTATATTCCAGCGGTGGGGAAGTGGGATTGGAAGAGTAAAAATGGTAGCGACCCCGCTAACCCCCCCCCCCCCCTTCTCGCTCTTCCTCCGCCACTGCTGAATGATTGTAGGACAGCCAAGATGGAATCAACACCAAAACCCCTCCACCATTACTCTTACGTGCATCACACCCGGAGACATTATGCAGCATCGCTGCATGCGCTCTGTTCTGTTCAGTGCACCTACGGTACTCTACATCATAATGACAAATTCCGCCTTTAGAAATTCTCGAGCACGGGGTACGGGCAGTGAAACCCACCCGGCACAAACCGTCTGCAACATTATACAGCTGACTACAATGTCATTGTTGTCGGGCCTGCTTTCTTTTATGCACTGTAATGTTGTCATTAGAAAATCACCCTGAGTGCTGAAGGGGAGGTGAAAGCTGAATTATGACAAAACAGCCCATAGAAAATATCTGTCTTCAATGCTTATAGAACCACGCGTAATTCAGCTTGAATCCAGTCACTGGCATTGTCACAAGCTCCTATATCTGACCTCTGGAAGGCACCACAAAAATAGTAAAATATTCTACGCGTGGACAATGGGTGACACACAGGATCAAACAGCATTTGCAGGAAAATCACAGTCTCCAGTCTGTTGGGCTCACACAGTGTCAAAGTTCCTCAGACATGAGAAAGGCATGAAGAGATTATCCACATGACTGCAGTAATAAGCTGTAATAAGACATGGTATGACCATACATATTTACTGGAGACACTGTGCCAGGCGGATGGGGCCCACACCATTGTGTCTTATTCCCTCCAATGCATATTACAGATTTGACTAATAAGGCAAACAAAATATCCAGGCTAACATGCAACAGAAAAGGGGGGGAAAACAATAACAAACAACGCTACAAGGATGTCAAGAGGAACTACAGAAATCAGGGGGCATTCATGTAATTAAATTAATCCCCTGGAGACATCGGCTTCTTCATGTGCTTGATGTGATGTTCTAACTTTGGGACAATGTGCATTACACTGTAAAATCCTGCGTGTTAATGTAACTCTGAGAGAGAGCAAATGTAACCAAATGGATCCGTAAGGGTCTATGTGAGCCTACATTAACGTTCAGGATTGTACTGTGTGTACTATGACAACCTCTGAGGAGGTTGCACATAGTGTATAGCTCAGGAATTCTCCCAGCAGAAAACATTTCAACATTCATCAGACCAGGATACAGCGTTGCCCGTTTCTTGTTCTCTGGATCTAATAGAAAATTATTTGTCCGAAGTGGGAGTTGCAGATGTTCTGGACGCTGCTTGTTGACAAGCTGCTATCAGTAAATACTTTACACTGGGGGGCAGCATCCAATCAGGGTCACTCCACAAACACAGACTGCACGGAGCACACGTCTCATAGGAGGAGAGTAGCTGTCACTCATCCTCCACAGCCAATGGAGGGGCTTACAGACTTAAAGGCATGAGACACAATCATTCTACCATGTTACATCAAGCAGTCACATGTTCTAAAACAAAAGCCTCGCAGTAAAACAGTGAAACAAAATGCCTTCTGATGCATATTTTGTGTGTTGATTTTATTATAAAGAATATATCATTTTGCACACAATGTGATCATGTTATTGCTATATGTAAAGGATGGATATTTAATTACAAATTGCCAATGCAAAACCTTACTTTCAAATTGAGTATCTGAACCATGATGCACTAAAAATCAGTGCAGAGTGAGAGAGAGAGAGAGAGAGAGAGAGAGAGAGAGAGAGAGAGAGAGAGAGAGAGAGAGAGAGAGAGAGAGAGAGAGAGAGAGAGAGAGAGTGTGTGTGTGTGTGTGTGTGTGTGTGTGTGTGTGTGTGTGTGTGTGTGTGTGTGTGTGTGTGTGTGTGTATCTCTGTATGTATGCACGCTCGTGTGTGTGTGTGTGTGCGTGCGTGCGTGCGTGCGTGCGTGCGTGCGTGCGTGCGTGCGTGCGTGCGTGCGTGCGTGCGTGCGTGCGTGCGTGCGTGCGTGCGTGCGTGCGTGCGTGCGTGCGTGCGTGCGTGCGTGCGTGCGTGTGTGTGTGTGTGCGTGCGTGTGTGCGTGTTTCTCTCTATGTATGCGTGTGTGTGTCCATGCTTCAGTATTTTTGATGTGTGCCTATAGGTTTGCATGTGTATGTAATAAATTATAAACACAGCAGAGTGGGTTACATTTTTCCTGTATTTTCACATTTTAATTCACTGACAATACAAGACAAACAGAAAGTTGACTGATAATTTTCTTTGTTTGGTCTTTTCAAATTTACAAAGACTCTAGCCATTATTTCTGTTCAATTACTTCAATTTAAATTCAATTAATTACTTAAATTTTTAATTTAATTAAATTGAGTTACTGAGAAGAGGAATATATGTTTATGGTTGTTTTCACTCTTCAACTTTTAAATATACAAATTGATTAAATTAATCATGGTAGTTATTCATGTTATTATGTTAAGAAATATGAAAATGTCTAAAATACGTATATGGGTAATTTTTGTTCATCTTCGATGTTAACATTTTCAGAATCAACAGCATAAATACAAAATAATAAAAACAAAAATTAGTAATTTGCACAAATGCCAATCAATTGATGCTCATTATCTTTGATAACCATTTGAGAGAACCATTTGTCCACAAAATGTAAGTCGAACAATGACATCCATTATATCATACACATGTGTCTACATGGTCACCGGTCAAATGTATGAGATGGAATGACATGGGATCACATCGACGATGTGCACACGGCAGCCATTTTGCTCTTATGTCATACGCTGGGGGTGGCAGTACCATGCGGGTGGGACATCCCCTGACATGTGAATATTGTCGCTGTCGGGTGGAAACCCTGTATGTCCAGAAAAAAATATTTTCCAGGATCTGGAAAAAAATGAACCTGTGTTCCAATGGATACAATGCAGTTATTATAAAGTCACAAGCTCCTGTTAATACTTTTCATTGGTTCAATATTTATAAAACCCACAGACACACTCAAACCACTTTCACTTTCTAACATGATCAAAACTAGCATCAATAGCTGATCGATGTAGATCGGTAGACCGGCAATTTTTGCCACTTTTGAGTGATATCGCACGACAAAGTAGGGCATTAATTTACGGAAAAACATTTAAAAAAAAGTTGGATTATGGAGCTACAAGGTTTCTGCCCGACAGCGACGGTATTGTCAATGGAGTCAGTGGCTGCTGGTCTTGTCAACCTCTGCAGGCGATAACAGACAACCAAGGTACTGTAGTACCCCAGCCAATCCCATGCGTGTCTGAATGGCTGCCCATGTTGAGCTGTTTAAAGCAGGCATTAATCCAGGATTTTAGCAGCAGAGCTGAGTTTGGCACATTATCATGGCAAGGCCAAGACCTTACACTGAGTTCAATCACAGAATGGGCACTGAGACTCCAAACCACAGAGGCCTCCGGGATGGCTTGCACTACAACAGGCCCTGTGTAACAGCCGGACCTACGCATCAACAACAATTTCCAAACCCGTGAATCATCACTTGTCTAAAGCTAAAGCTTGGACTCGCCTCGGAATAGATTTAAAATAATCGAATTAAACTCAAGACGTCCACATTTGCAAACAAATAAAGCAAGACCGAGAGAGAAGTATGAGTCCGTCAGCGTCCCCACATTGCAGGGCAAGACGGCTGACATTGTGGGAAATGTAGAAGGGCCTGTGCTTCCGAGGATGTGAGTGAGTGGCCCGGCCAGCCCTGCCTCCACGCTATAACCTCTCTCCCCTCCAGACAAACACAGGCCAGACCAGAGCACACCAGACAGCTGAGGCTTCTCGGCTCTGCTCGGCTCTGGATGGACACAGGCCAGCTCACATCAACATCACACATACTATGCTTGCTGCTCACAAACACATTAAGAGCCCACAGCTCTTGTATTGTATTATCATGCTCTAGCATTGATACAAACACTCAAACAACGAGCAACACAACAAGCAAACACAATACATGGACACTCATGCAAACACACATTAACGCCTAGGGTGCAAGGCAGCGGGCTCAGGCAAAAGCTAGTGGCTGCATATGGGACTTGTATGTGTGTGTGTGTCTGTGTGTGTGTGTGTGTGTGTGTGTGTGTGTGTGTGTGTGTGTGTGTGTGTGTGTGTGTGTGTGTGTGTGTGTGTGTGTGTGTGTGTGTGTGTGTGTGTGTGTACGTGTGTGTGTGTGTGTGCGTGTGTGTGTGTGTGTGCGTGTGTGTGTGTGTGTGTGTGTTGCTGGGCGTGGTTGTACTTGGGTTGGTGTGTTCTCTCTGATAAATATGACAACACAGCGTGGGACTGGAGTTATCATCTGGGATATAAAAAAAAACTGGCAGGGAGGCTGAAACACATTTACATTAGAAGGCTGTCTCTCTCTCTCTCTCTCTCTCTCTCTCTCTCTGCCTGTCTCTCTCTCTCTGCCTGCCTGTCTCTCTCTGCCTGCCTGTCTCTCTCTGCCTCTCACACACACACACACACACACACACACACACACACACACACACACACACACACACACACACACACACACACACACACACACACACACACACACACACACACACACACACACACACACACACACACACACACGTGCCCGGATACACACATTCACACAAACGTGCATTTCACACAAACATGTTTACACAATGTGTTCAGTCCATGTGTGATGATATAAGGCGGCTGTTGATGGTTATGGGGGGGGGGAAATGTGGTTTTTAATCTTCAGTCATAGGATTCCCACCAGCAAGAGAAAAATGTGGAACTCCATCTTTTTTTCTCCCTTCATTGTCATTCGTGTCTTTTCATTTCACTGATTGACAGATCTCTTCATGTTTAGTTCTTGACACAACTGCACAAACAGTGTCTAACACTGGAGTCAAATGCATCTGTATTCTGAATTGCCATGGGAGGTGAAAGGCAAGAAAGCAAAGAAAAACCTTTTGTTTTCAGATGGCAAGTTGAACTCTTCAACAATCTAAGTGTGTGCATCCATAATGGTATAAATATGCCCCCCAAAAAATCCTCTGACTGGTGCTTTTAACATGGCTGTGAGTGAGCACTGTGAATGTACAGAACAGTAGGCTAATATCCATAGTGTTAATTGAACTCAAATTGAATCAAATGGGTTAGACTCTCTGAGTTACTGTACAAATGGTTAAATTGGTTTTACTGTGTTTACCTGTGCTTATATGGTACTACTTATGGTTTGTGTGTGCGTGTGTGTGTGTGTGTGTGTGTGTGTGTGTGTGTGTGTGTGTGTGTGTGTGTGTGTGTGTGTGTGTGTGTGTGTGGGGTTTAGTGAATGAATGCGTAAGGGGGAGAGAGAGAGAGAGAGAGAGAGAGAGAGAGAGAGAGAGAGAGAGAGAGAGAGAGAGAGAGAGAGAGAGAGAGAGAGAGAGAGAGAGAGTCCAAATGGAATTCAGCCCCAGAATAAATCACTGTCGCCACAGAAACGGAACGACAGCTATGATGGATGGCTGAAATTTTTGTGTTGATGTCTTTAGTGTTGCTGACAATTTGGTAGTCCTGGCTTTTACACTTTTCTGTTGCCTGTGTGTGGCTAAACGCATTTAAGTGCTTGCACATGAAGTACTGTATGTATGCACACAGGTACAGTATCCAGCCATTTTCTACTTCACTTGAATATTTTTGATTGAAGCGAAATTATGTTTCATTTTTCCCAAAATCATTCAGAATGTAAGAAATAACTAACTAACTAAAATAAAATAAATAAAAATACAAAGAATTAAAGCAAAAATACTCGTCAATATTGCTACAATCCATATTTAAAAATTTCTATTAAGACTAGGTAAAATAGGAGAATACATTTTCCCATAACAGTGGTTAACGGTGGACACCATCTTGGATTGTGTGTGCTAACATGCAGTGGTCACATGTGCCTTGTGCACCTGTATGGGAGGGTCACATATGCGATGACCCTCTCATTGGTTACTATGTCACCACATGACACGATGAATGTTAGCAGTGTTTTGGAGGCATGTGTACACGCCGCGCGTCCATCAACACGGGCTGTTCTTCTGACTTCATGTACTTGAACCACGGATGAAATGGCGGCAACGCAGTCTTTCATTATTTTGTTGGCACAGCCCCCTTTTTTACCTTCAACTGTGTAATGTGGCCAACTCCAGTACTACTGGGGTAGACCCGGACCCCCCTCTGTGACTTACACTTTCTAGCAAATTCTGTACACACACACACACACACACACACACACACACACACACACACACACATGCACGCACGCACTCACGCACGCACGCACACAGGCGTGCACAGGCGTGCACAGACATATGTACACACATATAGGACTGTACAAATCACAACAAGATTTTGTTTGGCAAAATCCAAATTAAATTAAATTAAAAAACATTCTTCCCTAAAATATAAAAGCAGAAATATGGAAACACACACACACACACACACACACACACACACACACACACCACACACACACCACACACACACACACACACACACACACACACACACACACACACACACACACACACACACACACACACACACACACACACACACACACACACTAGTTGAGAGCTGGCCCACTCCCCCCCCCCCCATATCCAGGGTTCCCACCTGCTCCCACCTGGCAGGTTCAAAAGAAGCTCACTTCCTACTACAAACTTAGAGAAGAATCAATACTTTCTCCAGCAAAACACAGCAGCAGTCACAGTCTCAGCCTGCAGTCTCACTTTCACACTCTACTGTACTCAAAGTGGACTGAAGGACTGACGGAGGAATGACACACTACACTGCAGAAATCTTAACACAAAAACAAAAGCATTTACTGACCTTTCTGTCTTTTTAATTAAATTTGTTTCTTCCTGTCTGATGTGCAATCCCCACTTCTTCTTCTTCTTCTTCTTCTTCTTCTTCTTCTTCTTCTTTGGGTACTTGTCCTCTCCTACACTTCTAGTCTAAAGTAAGTCATTGCAGGAGCCGTTTCCTGCCGGTGCTCCTGCACAGGCTCTCTCTCACGCTACTGTATTAGTCTGATTTCACACTGTGCAGCGTAGCCTCCTGTCCTGAAGGGGACGGTGAATGTGCTGCTTATTTAGAAGCCGGCGCCGAGTACCTGGTGCTTGTAGGCAGCTGTTTAAAGCATGAGGCAACATCCACAGTGCATAATACCCCCCTCTTCCTTACACACACACACTCACTCACACACAGGCGTGCACACACACACACACACACACACACACACACACACACACACACACACACACACACACACACACACACACACACACACACACACACACACACACACACACACACACACACACACACACACACACTCTAGCTCTCTTGCACAGGCACACGCGCACTCTCACGCGCTGGCTGGCTCAGGAGACAGGCACCGGCACACACACACACACACACACACACACGTGCGCCACACACACACACACACAGAGTGAAATACACACACGCACATGCAAGCGGTCTGTCAGAGGTCTCTCTACCTTGGCTGGGATAGCAGGCAGTGTGAGGATACACACACAGGCACACTGTGATGGGCTGGCTGCTCCGCTCCTGTCTCCTTCTCTCTAAGTGTTTAGAAGACAATTTCAACAAGGGATTGCTCCCAATCTACTAGGGTGATCCACATGGATGAGTTATAATATGCTTGCCACTCTCTCCCTCTCTCTTGCACCCCCCCCCCCCCCCCATCTCCCCTTGCTCTCTCGCTTTCATTCTCTCTCTCTCTGACTCTCTCTCTCTCTCTCTCTCTCTCTCTCTCTCTCTCTCTCTCTCTCTCTCACGCTCGCGCTCTCATGCTAGTTGTTTTAGCCTATTATCGAGCCGTCACCGCTCTCTGTTCTGGAGGAAACCCGTCCGCTCTTGGACTCTGAATTTCTCCTCTCTTCGGACGTGCGCGAGAGGGGAGCTAAAGAGCGATTCCAGCTGAATGTGTATTAGTAAAATACATTATTTATTGCTGCATTCAATCTTCTTTTTTTGGGGGGGGGGGGGGGGGTATGCCGGTGGATGCACGAGGGGGAAGGGAGCAGTGGTACTGCCTGCTTCAGCAGTGAAAGGGTGCAGGGAATTGATGTGAGTGTGTGTTTGGGGAGGCGGGGTTGAAGGTAGGGGGTTAGGGGGTAAGGATGAATGGTCAGGATTTGGAATAGTGGGAGCCTAAAGGGAGGTGAAAAGAATACATAAAATATTATTTTAATTTATTTATTTATTCAATAACTGGGCTTGCCTTATCAGCCCCGGTGCTGCTTAATGACATCACTGCTGGCTCCTCCGAGCTGCCCCAAATCACACTGCACCCCCTTTTTTTTCATCAAAATGATTTCAATTTATTTTTGGGCTCTCTCTCTCCTCTCTCTGTGTGTGTGTGTGTGTGTGTGTGTGTGTGTGTGTGTGTGTGTGTGTGTGTGTGTGTGTGTGTGTGTGTGTGTGTGTGTGTGTGTGTGTGTGTGTGTGTGTGTGTGTGTGTGTGTGTGTGTGCGTGTGTGTGTGTGTGAATGAAACGGAGAGTTTGGAAGAGAGAGGGAGAAAGAGAGAGAGAGAATCAAATAAGGAACTTAAACTACATACTGTAACTTTTAGTACTTGTAGAACATGAATTATCCTCTGAGATTATAACTTTACATTCAAAATGTAATCTAATACTCATCGTTATTGCTAATTACTTGATAATTGTTCTAATTGTAAGAGATACATCGACAGGATTGCATCCAAGTATACTTTGCTTTGCAGAATTTTATTGACAATATTTACAGACATTATCCACTAAATGTACCTGGGATTTTTTTATTTGTGTCCATACAAAAATCTAATGCAAATGCAATGTTCCAGTTAATAGGTATCTGAGTAATTAAACCAATAGTGTCCTATCATTATATAATGATATCAGAATGAATGAGACTAAATAGAAAGGCTATAATAGCAGATTTCATGGATTTATACCTTTATTGATTATTCGATATATTTTACACTGATGCCAAGCCTTTTACATAAAATGTATTATCTACTATGTAACATGTTTCAGAACCTGTAATTCAAATATGTATGTTCTAGTTCTAGTGTATTAATATGAGTGACAGCTGGAATTGAAATATTTTCACTGAGATGACAGTGCCATTTAACAGCATCTCTAAAACATAAAAAAAGAAAGAAACTTGTTCTTCTGAGAAGAAGGTTAAAAGCAAAGACGGACTGTTTGGACGTGTTGAATAGGTGAAGAGCAAAGCACCGCGGTGCATATGGAACACAATGAAAGACTTGAGCATCTGTCTATTTACGCCCACGTTTCACTTAACGTTCTTTTGAGAGAGTGTACCTGAGTACATCAAACTACTTCCAAAATCCCATGGATTCATTTGATCCTACTTATCTGTTCTGGGCTTTACAAGAACGAACAAAACCATCACCTTACACTATAGTACCAAATGAAAGAGGGTGCAGAGACTGAGACGTCACATGGCCCATGATCTTCACCCTGAATCACGACGCTTGCTGCGACAGGAAAGAGGTGTTCAGAGTTATTCTGCCACTAAACAATGACTGTGATCACAGCCCTTGCAAAGACCTAGCCGGGGAGACGAGGAAAAAGGGCAAGAGTAGGGCTATAGAGTAAGATTTAAGACAGAGGAAGGGGGAAGCACATTGGAACAGTTGCCACACTGGCCAGCATGCTGGCCACAAACGCGTACGTACAGCCACAGGGGGCAACCAGCAAGCCAAGAGCACTGTGAGCCTCATGTTCAAGCCAACAGGGGCCAGTTGCACCACCTGACACTAAATTCAAACTTAGCCTTGTTATAGCTTCAACAGATTCAATCCGGGAAAGTGTCTGTCATTTTAGATTTCTTTGGCTATTCAAAAATAGCAGATATACAAGCTCATAGCGCGGCACCGAGTGCAGCGCTATGAGCTTGTAGATCTGCTATTTTTTGAAAAATCGTGAAAATGAGTGCAAATCTTTGAATATATATTTAAAAGATGTATATATATATTGAAAGATTTGCACAAATTTTCACATAAAAAACTTTAAAAATAGCAGATCTACAAGCTCATAGCGCGGCACTTTGTGCCGCGCTATGAGCTTGTATATCTGCTATTTTTGAATAGCCTAAGAAATCTAAAAATGACAAAGATACTTTCCCGGCTAAATGGGTTAAATGGCTTTTTTAAAAGCCATTTAAGCTATAATAACTAGGCTAAGTTTGAACTTAGTGTGAGGTGGTGCAACTGGCCCCTGGTCTGCATACACGACTACACGATAAAATCCAGAATGTTAACGTTATAGCTTACGTTATAGAGTGTAGAAATGGACCTGTACACTTCCAGATTTGACGGTGTATACTCCTCCTGCACAGAGATTACCAAGTAAAAACTATTAACACTGCAAATCAAAATTTACTTGAGTAAAAGTACAAAAGTATTGGCATCAAAATATACTTAACAGTACCAAAAGTAAAAGTTCTCATTATGCAGAATTTCCTGTTTCACAAGGTATCATATAGGTATAAAATGTATTAAAAGCTTTTGAAAACAGCAGATCTACAAGCTCACATGCGTCACGATGCGACGCGTTGTGAGCTTGTAGATCGGCTATTTTCAAATAGCCAAAGTTTAAATAGGGCTGAAGAGGTTAATGTATGTTTTGTAATTATAATTCAAATCTACAAAGTAACTACGTAGTAGCTAAAGTTTTCAAATAATTGTAGTGGAATAAAAGTACAATATTTGCCTCTGAGATAAAGTGTAGAGTAGAAGTAAAAGTATTGAAAATTGGTAACACGTTGAGTATTTCCAATTCCAAAAGTAAAAGTACCTAAAAATTGTACTTAAGTACGGCACTTGAGTAAATGTAATCAGTTACTTTCCACCACTGCAGGCTCTACTGAACCACTGCTCCTGCTGCTACTGTACTTACAGTATGTAAAGTCACATGATAGCATGCACTTTACAGGGCAGATTATTTTCAAAGAGGATATGATATAGTCTTTTTTCGTCTCAAAAGAGGAAATAACATCATTACAATATCACAAAATGGAAGACTGTTGTTTGTATAATACATACTATATAAATCAATCTACCCATTGTCCTGACTGTTACAGAATATTCACTGTTCTCATTCTCAAATCCTTTAACTCTGCGATTGTACAACTGTGACCAAATGGACCCTCACACACCCGTAACTCAGAGAGTGTACAAATGGAACCAAATGGACCCGCAAGAGTTAAATGAGGATTTTTACAGCGCAGCAGAACCGGTTAACTGCCTGGTCGTCAGCACCAGGATGCCCATCTACCTGTAAAAGGAAATGATGGGGCGCATGGGCTCGGCCACGCCATTCTATCAGCGCCATTAAGGGCTTAAGCAGAACTGGAAAATGACTCCATTGACATTACCAGTACATCTCAATCATTTTAATGCTGTCATAATCGTGAGAATATCTAATATTATTTTTTAAAGCTTCGGTGAGAGGAGAAAAAAAAGGAATTTCATTTCCTATGCTTAACTATCTTAAATTGAGAGAGAAGGTGAATGAGAATATAGTTATATCTTATGAGAAAGGGAAGGTGTCGGGGGGGGGGGGTAGTTAGAGAAAGAAAAGTGATGAAGAGTCACCCCTGCCGACCCCCAGCCCACTCTACACCCCCCCCCCCACCCACCCTCCCCTGCCTGTTAGAAACCTCTGTTCCTGTGCAGTGTGCATGGCCTCTGTCAGCAACAGCATGGCATGAGTGCGACGAGATGGAGATTGGCTCAAACGAACAGTGGGACAGTTAATATTAATGAGTGGACTAGTGTTAGCCGTTACTCATAAGTGGGTTAAGTACAGGCCTGCTGCCTGTATGCGTCAATTAGCTGTCAGCCCCACCGACCTCGTCCTGTGACCGGTGACCGCGGAGCGATCGCGGTCCAAACCAGAACAAAACCTCACATCCCAATGACCTCTGCTCTGTGTCGTGTGTGTCATACACACGCACACGCGCACACGCACACACACACACACACACACGCACACGCACACACACACACACACACACACACACACACACACACACACACACACACACACACACACACACACACAGCGTGATGCTCCAGTCCAGACCTGTAGCCACACAACACCACCAAGCAATCTTGTAGCATGGGAATTACCCTTTCTCTACCCCATCTCTCCTCCTCTGTTTTTCAACTTTCAATTTGCCTGAATAGCATTATTATGTATTATTAATATCGCTGAATTATTACACATTTTTCCTCTTAAAATGGAGTGCTTTAATTCACATTTGAAGTACTCATCAAGGGTGTGCGGTGAAATGAATGTGGATGGCTACATTATATTTGCAAAAATGCAAAGGCTGTATTAAAAATATATAGCAATGCTAAAATATTAAGTATTAATTTCAAAAGATAATTTGCCCAGTCAAGGGGAAAAAGGGCTTTTCATTAATTATATCACTTTCTTTCTTTTTCTTTCTTTTTTTCTTCCTTTCTTTCTGTCTTTTCTGAAGACCTCTACTCTACAGCTTTAAGGATACTTATAGTAAATTTTATGTTATCATTATGGATTGAATACTGCCCTGTGCATTCAGTGCTGTGAATATTATATTTCCGCGATGAGGCAACCCACTCACTTTCATGAGAGCAGGGTGGGAAAAAAAGAATAGTGCCAGCGTGTGCTGTGGTTTAGATGTTACGCAGTAAAATCCACAGTGTTCATTTAACTCTGAGTGTTACAATTGGATAAAATAACACATTTTATTGTGAACAGCTCAATATGCCGCTGCCATGGTCATCAGTGCAGTACTGTATATGACAGAGACACATGCAGCCAACCAGTTGGACAAAACACGGACATTTAAAAAAATCTAAACAATACAAAACCGGATCATTCCAACTATTGTTTCTTGATGCTTTTTGTTTCTTCTTGTACTTCTTTCTTCTTTTTTACAATAGTGAACTCTAATTCCCATGATCACCTTGGAAGCGTGACCTTGTGGCGTGTGACAGCAGATAGCCACTGCATGAAGACAGGGCGCCACTTATCATCAAGCGACGAGGAGGCTGTTTAATTTCACACCACCAGTGGCTAAAGCCCCTGTTAGTGTGGACCATCACAATGGCAGTTACGCTGGGGGAGCAGCTGTCCTACTGGGGGGGGGGGGGGGCAGGAGGGGGTGCAGGGGGGTATAAAGAGGGAGGAGGAGGAGGAGGGTGGAGGGCGAGGAGGAAGAATTGGAGAAGGGGAGCCGAGGAAGGGGCTATACTGTCACCGTGTGTCCGATTTATAGTGGAATCATACCCCGGTGCATGTGTCCAGAAATACACACATGAGCGTGCATTCGTGAAAACAACACACGCACAAGCAACAACACATCATGCACAACCATACATATGTTTTTTTAAGCAATGCTTATTACTTCTAAGTAGAAGTATACACCTCAAATGCTCAGTGTTAATTCAATGGGTCCATTTGAAAAGAATAGTTTTATTACGACTGAAGATTGTATTGTGTGGCTGTGTGTGTGTGCGTGTGTGCGTGTGTGCGTGTGTGCGTGTGTGTGTGTGTGTGTGTGTGTGTGTGTGCTCGCACACACACGTGTGCACATGCACACAGAGCTGGAAGCAACATGCAGTAGGTACTACAGTACGCCACACAGGGGCCAATGTCACTGAGAGCCCAATTGCTTTCTGAAGAGCTTTCTATTGTCTGTGGTGATGAACTTGAGCTCTGGCCTCCAACCCAGGGGTCCGTCTGTCTAATCCTGACCCCCTCCCTCCTCCCCCTGCCTCCCCCCCTTTAGTCCTTCACATAACACACACACACACACACACACGCGCACACGCACACACACACACACACACACACACACACACACACACACACACACACACACACACACACACACACACACACACACGCACACTCTCTCTGGCTGCCGGCTGACATGACTGCAGGGTTGAACGGTGACCAGCGCTTCCCGACACAGCTGAATATAAAACACAGTAATGAGAGAGGGGCGAGAAAATGGCTTCCCTCTCAAACATGGCTGCTTACTGACGGCCAGACACAAGCCAGAGAGAAAGAAAGAAAAAGGTCACCTCTCTCTTCTTTTTAAATCCCCTCCTCCTTTTCCCCCCCTCCCCCACAATTTTTTTCCTTCATTTCTTGCTTTTCCTCTACAACACCTTCCAGTTCCATCCCTGGTCACCCCCCCCCCTCCATTTCGTATTCGGATGCAGGCTTATTATTTAAGAGACAAAGGAAGGGGATCTCGGGAAGAGACAGGTGGCTGCGTCTGAGTGATGACAAAATTACGAAAGTGAAACCCGTGCTCTAAAAAACTCCCCCCTTCATGGAAGATGATAAGAAAAGGGGGAAATAAAAATATCTGTGCCCCCTTCCCCTCGGTTCCCCTCAGTAAGAAAAAGCCAAAGCTCCCCACTACTTCTTCCTCCCCAGTCAAATTTCAAGTCCCCCCCCCCCCCCCCGGAGCACTACAGTCCAGTCAGACATATTCATTTCTCCTCACTTATAGTACCCCCCACCCCTACTCCCCTCCACAATGTCATTTTTCTCCATTTCCCCCAACCGGTCGGATATGCGCGGAAACGTTTCCGAAAATGCACCCCGACTGCTTGATTTCTATTCTCATAATAATGCAACATCAAGTTAAAGAAAATAAATGTTTGTTCAGCAGAATGGGGGGAACGGTGGCCCTTGAGGGACAGGGCCCATGCTAAATCGGTAAATCACTCCATCTGGGAAGATGAACGGCGTGTTTTGGAGTTCATTGCCTTTCCGTCTCGGGCGAGTGGCCGGTGCGGCGGCGGCGGGGCCCCAGCAGGCCAGAGACGGAGGTGCCCGCTGATGCGGATGGCTACAGAGGGATAATGAAGCGGCACCCGGTGGCTTGACTGTGCTCCGGTCACCCCCTTCCCACCCCTGCTGAGATAGAGCCGGCCGCCAAACATGGCTATCAGCGCCATCTGAACCGTCATTAGGCTTCCACCGGCCAAAAAAAAACAGCTCAATCACCTTCCTCAGTCCCACAGCTGGGCGTTTATAATGGCAGAGAGGTACTGAAAGAATACCCTGCTGCATTTACAGTATAGCCAGAAATGTAGATGACGTTGGCTTGTTTCAATAAAAAGAATGAAAAAGATTAGCCTTGCTCTGCATATATACTGTTTGTATAAACTATATGTATATATTACAGCCATTCATTTTCTAGATAACCCATACATTGCACTGCAGACTTACAAGCATAATATACAGTATGTCAACAAGAATGTTTAAAACTGTGCCGTTTGAAACATAACGTGCCGTTTTGAAGTCTTAAGCTTGCATTGGCAGTGGCCAATATACACAATCTCAAACAAGCTCAAAGTTATGCTCCCGGGCTCAAATAAAAGGCTATTCAACATCACCTGATGACAGTGCCTTATAGGTTTTGTCTACCTGTTTTTGCTCTCATGCACAGCAGCTTTGATGCATCGTGATGTGCCCTTCATCTCTGCACCATGGTACTCCTAACCACTTTCAACCTCCCTATTATGGGCATGACATTCATTTTCAAAAGATTTCGCACAAAAAACAAACAAACCAAAAAAAGATCCCACATTTTCCAAAACATTTTCGAGATTGCAAAAATGGCCGATCTACAAGCTCACAGATCGTCTATTTTCACAATTCATAATACAACTGGCTATAGCTATACAGTAGGGCTTGAGGTGGTTAAAAATAATTCTAATTATCACATTAGAGGTCATACACCAATTTAATAAAAATTCACCTGCAAACCAAATATTCAATCCACTACAGCAAAACACAATGGCTGAAATGAGTGCCACTCCACTCACCTGCGCCTCCAACTAGGATGCGAGACAAACACATTGAAACAAGTTGATAGAGTTTATCAAAATGACAGGCAATTAGAATGGCTGTGGGTTTGCATGCGAAATGAGACTCATTTGACTGGTAGGAGCCATACACGTTTAGAACAGAGAATGAGAGCGGTGGAGCTCCATTTCTGCTTCTGGACAGCCCCAAATTAAATATCCCAAAGTCCATTAGGCGAAACAGCCTGAGGAAAGACTTTTCTCTCACCATAGAAAAATGACAGTAAACTCAGGCAATCATGCCGCCAATCAATTATGCATGGATTATATTTTTGTTAGACTGTGTAAAATGTCTTATGTTAATTTCTCTAAGTATACATTCGCATTAGTTTCCAGGGGCGCCTCCGAACGCGCACCTTCTAAATGAGTGTTTTCCCAAAGATTTATCAGCCTCTTGCTCGCCAAGTGAAATGAAAACGCTGAGGCTGAGCTGTGATTCCTCCATATCTACTGTAACTGCGGGGGCCACAGGCCAGGCTAGGAGGGGCTCAGGGCTGATAACCCACCTGACTGTAAATCTGCTGATAGAAAACAGCCCCCAGAAGCTATGAAAATCTCAAGGTGTGCCCGTTTAACACCGTTACTGTAGATCAGCGCAAACAGAGAATGAGACAGAGATAGAGAGAGAGAGAGAGAGAGAGAGAGAGAGAGAGAGAGAGAGAGAGAGAGAGAGAGAGAGAGAGAGGGGGGGGGGGGGGGTAGAGAGGGGAGAGGGAGGGGGAGAGAGAGAGAGGGGGGAGAGGGAGGGAGGGAGAGAAAGACAAATAGACAGACTGAGAAAGAGACACAGAGAGAGAGAGAGAGAGAGAGAGAGAGAGAGAGAGAACTTGGTAAATGGTGATGGCGGAAGCAGGCGGGGGTCACGGGAGCAGAAGCCACAGGGGCCACGGGCCCTTGACCTGACCTGTCTCGGCCCCCAGCCTGTTGAGCCAGTGAATGGTGAAGTCCCTGAGGTCCCCATCAGAGCCCGGAGCCCCGATCACTGATAATGACCTCTGTCTGGGCCCTGATAGAGGGAGACAGGTATTGGCAGGCTCACTGACCAATATCAATGAGGTGGTCATTGTGTTAATAACAGGTGACCCTGTGGCCCCTACAACTGTAAACCCCTTATAGGCCCATTTTCGCACTGTCAAGAGTTAAATTGACACTCTCGATTTTGCGGTGTACACTGCGACGAGCCACCGCGCATGTGAGGTGCGGTGCGCATAGTGTCAAGTGTGTGCACGTGCGTGCGTGCGTGCGTGCGTGCGTGCGTGCGTGTGCGTAAGGAAAATATGGCATATACTGTAGAGGAAATGGGGAAATAATTAGATTTTCTTCTAAATGTACAATTACACAATTCTTCAACATACACACACACACAAACAGATCAAATATTTATGTTCACATTGATTAAAAATGGCTGTAAAAAAAATTAGATGCAGAACAAATAGCACATACAAATAGTTTGCAATGGGAGAGTGCACGCCCACACACACACACACACACACACACACACACACACACACACACACACACACACACACACACACACACACACACACACACACACACACACACACACACACACACACACACACACACACACACACACACACACACACACACACACACACACTTGAGACCTCTTGTCGTCTCGCTAACTTCACTGACAGTTCTTGATGAGCCCCACCAACGGTCCCCTCTTATATTACATGCAACACAATCCACCCATACACACTAATTTGTTTTCTTTGGCCCTTTTTCTGTTTCGGTGTGTAACTGAGCCCTTGAATATATACAAATTTAATAGAGCTAATAGAATCATTATCAAATTCAGATCAATATAAATCTAGCCCCAGTACCCTTAAAAGGCAGCAATATTGAAATACAACACTGTCTGCGCTCTCTCAGTCTTCCGCCTACAGATGACACTATGACACTCGTTGCCATCAGACATGAATTACTAGACAGGCACATTACAGCTAATAAGACTCACACAAAACAGCCGTTATTAATGCATGAGAGTGTCTTTGATCGTGCAGAAACTTTCAAAGGGATGGCAGTAATCACGCTATGCTTCAGACTCAACAACACAATAAGATGCGTCCCATTACCTTGAAGGAGTCAACAATATGACTGAGGCCAGATCAACCTGAGAACCATTCAGCTACGTTGTTAAAATCCTCAGTGTTCATTTAACTCAGAGAGTGTAGAAATGGAACCATTAAGTATACAAATGGTTCCATGTACACTTGAACATGAACACTGAGGATTTTACTTTGGGGAAGGAAATGGAGAAATGCAGGAATCTTTGCTTAACAGCTTGTGCGTGCGTGCGTGCGTGCGTGCGTGCGTGCGTGCGTGCGTGCGTGCGTGCGTGCGTGCGTGCGTGCGTGCGTGCGTGCGTGCGTGCGTGCGTGCGTGCGTGCGTGCGTGCGTGCGTGGTTGTCCATTTGGGTACATTTTTACACTCTCAGTGTTCAAATAACGCTGTGTACCACAGCTGACCCAAAAGAAAATATTTAAGGAAGTCATTTGGTCACTTGCTTTTGTCTATCTAGTGATAATTCAGTAAACCAAAAATCAAAATTTCAGAAACCATAAAAAAATTGAATCACAACAGTCTATATTGGCATTATAAAGTATATAACAGTGAGCCACTCAGCATTGAATTCTGTAGGTAAGCAAAGGTTTTATTTATATTTATTTCTGGAAAGGGTATTGTTTGTGAGCACAAGTCAAAATTATAGTCGTGATGTTGTTGAATTGGAATAATACACAACACATGAATTATTCACATTTATCAAGGTATTGTAGATGCCAATGACGTTCTCCTGACCCACCCTCGCCTTAATAATAAGCATGAATAATGTTAGTGCCAACAATAAGAGCATATTGTATGAATGATAACTTTTTATCTCCATTCAAGTGAAGGAGTCAACATTTTGGAAGAGCTATTGTCTGTGGCTGTATGTGAATTCCAAAAGATGTTAGATTGGAGCTTTAATAAAGAATGTGTAATGGAAAGAAATAGCTAACAATAACTCTAATCCAAACTATAATGAATCAAGAAAACTAGAAACAGAATGAAAAAGATGGATTGAATATGCTTTCATCGCTAAAATAACTGATCTTCTTCATAATTTTTTATTTTGAAGCAGTGATATTCATTGGACTGGCCAATATTGTGTTGTTTGTGTGTGAAAGGAGAATGAGGTTTTGCTTAACAGGGACATTTATTCAATACATTTATTATTATTGTGTAGTAACACAGTAATAATTTAGTAATAATTACTATATCATTAATACACAATTATAGCAAGCAATATACATCTCATTGTGTGAAGCAAGTTGAATCAGTTGGATAGTTCTCTGCACATTTTGTTCGCTTCGTATTCAGTTTGATGAAGCTGGGAAAAGTTAACTTTCCTGATTTGACAAAAAAATCTTTATTCTGAAAGTCTCTGCACCCTTTCAGCACAGCCCTCAGTAACAGCGTTATAGAGCTCCACACAAATAATCCATTGAAAGATAATTCCAATTTGTGGCTAAACTTCTATTCCAATAATCTAGATTTTTGACAGCTACCTGTCACATTATAAAGTCTGACCATAGTTACAAGAATTGTGAATGATACCTGTGATGGAATTTTATTGAAGTGGTCAGCAGGTAGCTCATTTCCCCCTAGAAAGCCCCAGGGCCTCAGAGGTGGTCAGCGGGGAATGGCTTTACAACACCTCACTGCTGCACAATATGTAGCGCGATAGAAGGAAATCCTGGAGGAGAGGACCCCCATTTGAGAGACAGAGGTGTCACTGCAGATTCATTACCTGACCCTGGAAGCAAGCATGCAGCTGGGCTTCATTTCATATACAGCATAATGGCATGAATGAATTCACACCAGCCGTTGCACACGGAGATTGCATGCAAAAACAAACACAAACTTAGCATGTAGCACAGTTGAAACTTGGAGCTGAAGTTACTGTATGTAGACCTGAGAGACCTTCCACAAAACTGAAAAGGTTTCACATAAGCCAGCAACCCCAGTTGTCTAATAAAATAAATATATGTGCTACAATATTTTACATTTTAAAGGTTAACAGTGAAATGATCTGAGTCTGTTCTAATGAAACACTAAAGTCTTAAACACACCCATGAGAACGATTTAGCATTCAGCATTTTCAACTTTCTGTAATGAAACAGTCTAAGAAATATCAAGTTTGTGGTCTGAAATTCTTGCTATAAAGTGTATGTTCATAATTATCTTCATTACAATTTCACTATAAAATATTTTAGACTTTAGGAGATATTAATGACAGAGCCGGTCGGCCTATGGCATATGAAAATCTTAAGACGAAATACTCTAAAAGTGTCATAATGATAGGCCTATTCAAATGTAACTACATATATATATTTGTAAAACATATATATATTGTTGGCCAATAACATTTTGATAAGCATTTTGGCCATAAAGAAATAAAAACTAACTAAATAACTAACTAACTAAATGTATATATTTGAATTCGGAATAATTGTTGATTTCTAAATGAAATATCCTTCTGGAAATATTTTCTAATAGTAAAAGTGAAATAATGCAATTGTGCGAACACAATATCTATTCAATGAAATGATGCCATTATACCCATGCAATCTCCTTCTAATTAAACATAGTCATATTTAAGCAATCATATTTAAATCAAGTGATGCGATAAAACCAGCGCAGTTATTTTAACTTCTTCTTATTTTCTATTCTGTTGTGTGGTTATTATTCATATGTCCTTTTATAATGTGTCTTAATGCTTTTAATGTTTTGTGTAAAGCAGTGGTTCTCAAACCTTTGAAAATATTTTATGCTTGGGACCCCCACAAAGATTTTTGTTAAAGAAATTCAAAATTATTCACAATTTATTCATTTAAAAAATAACTGGGGAACTCCTTCAAGGACCCCTGGGGGTCCCTGGACCCCACTTTGAGAACCACATGTAAAGTACTTTGAATTGCATGGTTGTTGAAATGTGCTATAAAAAATACTTTGCCATGCCTTGCCTTGCCATGCCTTGCCTTGCCTTGCCTTGCCTTGCCTTGCCTTGCCTTGCCTTGCCTTGCCTTGCCTTGCCTTGCCTTGCTGTGGCCAAAAACCAGTTTGTCCACAGAAAGTGGTTTTCTCCGCGCTGTACCGAGCATGTGCGAGGTGGTTGTGACCTCCACTGCGGGAGCATTGTAATCAGCCCTGGGGGTCAGGAGTCAGGTCTGGACAGGGATGGCGGCCCAGACGGGCCACAACAAATGCAGAGGAACATCTGCTGTCTCTGCGTCACATAAGGCTGTCCCCTCACAGTCCCCGAGAGCCTGGGAACTGCTCAATGTCAAGGGCAGCTTCCACTGCCCATATGCTGGCTGGACACTGCAACAGTCACTCACTATGGACACTGTCAAAATGCTGTTGATAATGACTTATGGGTGTTTCCAACGGTAGAGCAATAGTATGGGGAGTTAGGAAAATGCTTAAATTAACCGGTTTTGTATTAGTTATCCAAACACAAGTAATTGACCATACTAAAATTAAGGAAACGAAACAAAAGGAAATCAATCTTTTTCTAATGTAAATGGATTTTAGAGAGGTCCATGGTACAGCACACTTTATATTGGTTAGTATTGTGTAGTAGTACAATAAAACAATGGTACACAGTAAAATCCTCAGTATTAATTTATCCAAGATTGTACAAACATAACCAAATGGACTTGCAGTGGTCCTTTTTTGGTTGCAGAGTTAAATTAACACTGAGGATTTTACTGTGTAGGTTTATCCTGGTTCTGGGGACTACTTCACCTGATCTACAATCAGGCGCTGTCAATCAATCATATTGAGCAAGAAGATCCTTTGAATATGCGTTTACTAGAACACACACAGGCGTGCACAGACACAGCACCTGATGACAGGGAGATTACTCTGCACACTTCCACCCTCTTGCCTCTTCAGCCTTAACATTAAGGCTTTAAAGGAACTGTCAAATGATGTCAATACTTGGATCAATACCTTGGGACGTCTCAGTTTCCCCTGCAGCAAATGAAGTACATTATCCAGATCCTCCTGGGCTGAGCTCTAGCCACAACTCCAGGAATGCAACACACTGTACCGTAATGTATTGATGCCGAGGTACAGTGCATGAACCCTCCCAGACATCGCCACATGCATGCCACATTTACCATGCCTGTGTAATGCGCTGATGATCTACACCTGCTGAGCACAGGTATATACTGCACAATGACGGCATCCATCACACAGCAGGCCTGATTATTGCCATTTAAAATACATTTAAAGCTATTCTGTGGAACCGCTGTTGTCCAACCCAGCAAGGATGCATGGATGCTGATGTCGTTCCTCAAAGGGCCTTTCACAGCAGTGTCTTGTTTTACAAAACGTTGTGCTGTTTTGGTTGTTGTTGCCGTTGTTTTTTGTCTTTCCGCAAGCACAAAAACACGGAACAGGTTGAACGAGTGTAATTAATCTATGAGACATATTTACTTATCTGTTAATTGAAAATGTAACTTCTATGATCAAATTATACTAGAGTAGGTCACCTACAATAAAGCAAGCCCTATTCTCTCTTCTGCCAAAGTAGAAATCTGAAATTATAGCAGGTTCTAAGCAGCATCTCACAGTCAGTGAGCCTGGCCAGCCCAGTATGGAGGATGCCAGGAGACAGGACAGAATAGTGATACATGCACCTCTGCTCTCAGGTAAACGTCGTAATGGACACCGTCTCTCTCATTCCCCTTCAATTCTCACCTAAAATAGAAAGCTGCCAAACGTAACCTTAATTACATACTCACCAATCACAGCTTAAATGTTACCTGGGTTACATCTGCCTCTCTCTCTCTCTTCTCACTCACACTCTCTAACACACACACACACACACCCCCCCCCACACACACACACACACACACACACACACACACACACACACACAACACACAACACACAACACACACACACACACACACACACACACACACACACACACACACACACACACACACACACACACACTCTCCGTCTTTCTCTGGGAGGAGAACAAATGAAGTGTGTTCCTCGTGAGGTCTACACATATTTCACTGGGGGAGTAAACAGGTCTAGAGGCTATGAGATGGATATATTATGTATATGGGAAGCCAGTGTGAGGTTTAAGGAGCAACCTGCTTGGTCAGCACGGAGTGTACTGGAAATGCAAGCAGATCAAGAATGAGCAGGGTTATGGATCTCCCCTTGTATGTAACTGAGCAAGGTCTATTGACCCAAATTTAATTATTTTTGCCCCCCCCCCCCCACCCACCCCTCGCTTTCCCCTTCCTGTCCCCCTCGCCGTGACACGCCTCTCCCTTTCAAGAGGACATGGATCGTAATCTCCGCAGATCCAAATATATTTGGTCATATCATCCTCATAAGGCCCGTTAGTATGCAAACTACTTGGATAACAAAGCAAAAAGAAAATTATACAAAAGTGTTTCATTTCATTGCAGTAATTAAGTACACAATACATAGATGGTTTTAACCCCTTTTGCAACAGTAAGACCAGCAGCAGACAGTAAAATCCTCTTTTAATGTATCCATTTGTAACTCAAAGAGTGAACAAATGTAACCAAATGGACCCTTACCGGTCCATTTGGTTACACTTGTACACCCTCAGAGTTAAATTAACAGTCAGATTTTGACTGTGCACTGAACGACTGAGGGGAAAATGAAATGGTAACGTTGTCCCTCTATGTGTCCTTGTGCCGCACATGAGCACCGTCTAAATTAGAGGCATCTACCACTGGCACATGGATAGACCGGGGAAGTGTTAAAGGCAAACCACGGCGTGTGCTCTGACAGCTATTCTCCATCCTCTCTGATCACATGACCCGGGTGACGGCACCACATCCTCGGCATAGGGAGGGGCCGCGCAGCACGCTAGCACCACCACCATTTTGTGTTTTGAGTACCTGGCTCTTCTTTTTTTTTTGCGTGAGTACCTGGTTCATTTGTTTACCTGCATATGTGCTGATTTAGAGGCTTGCCGGAGCATCGTTTGTGACATGTTCCATGTGATTTGATTTGAGCTCTTACCCAGCTAGAGGCAGTAACTATGGGAACGTAAAGGTAAATTCTACAGACAGAGCCAGGGTATCAGTGTACCCCGACCACAGCACGTTATTTTTTTGTCGTCTTTTCTTCTCTGCCTTTCTTTCTCAGTCTCTCTCTCTCCTTTCTCCTGGCCACGCTCATGCCAGACCCCACTCCTCTCCTCCCAACCATCCTACGTGTGAGACGCATATGGTGCAGTGAAATTGCTGTCTGAGAGAGCATGCCTCTTCCTGTCCAGACTTCATCAGAGGGATTAAAGAATAGGATGGAAGAAAAAAAAATCCAAATAAAATGATGATAGCACGTCCAGGGCTTTTTTCCCCCCTTCTTTTCTTTCCTCCTCCTCCTCCTCCTCCCCCTTCTCCTCCTCTGTTTTAAGCAGAGACGACTCTCTCTCTCTTGCGGGGGGGGGGGGGCGGTGGTTTTGCAGGGGAAAAGGTTGCTCGGACGGACGGTGAGCCGCGCTGGGTTTATTTGGGCTTTGACAAGGGGTTCACTACAAAGGGAAACCAAATTACAGCCAGCCACTGTTCCTCTCTGCATCCACCCTACTGGAGTTCACTTAAAAAAAGCTGCGTCCAATTAAAACAAGGGAGTCGGGAGCAACAGCAGGAGATTTCTTTCATGATTACTTTACCCATCTTCCTCTGATGTGTTCCCTCTCTGCCTTTTTTTTCTTTTTCTTTTTTTTCTAAAATAACATCAACAAACAAAAGACAAAAAAGTCTCCCAGCAGGCGAAATGGAGAAGTAGGAATGTGTATGCTGAGGTGAGGTTATTACATTCTTAGAGACGGGGATTTTAGGGGCAGAGAAGAAAAGAGAGAGGGGATGATTGGAGGATATTAAGGAGGCAGGGATGTCACACCAAAGGCCCTAAAACAAATTCTCATGTGCTTTCATCATGGCTCAATATGAGACTGATCAAGGGAGCGGGTCATTACTCAGCTTCCTACCTCTGTTATTACCAACAAACACTAAGTAGCTATCACAATCATTATCATCCACAGAGATAGCCACTATATGCTGTGAAATCCTGAGAGTTAATATAACTCTGAGAATGTACTGATGGAACCAAAGGGACCCATACGGATCCATTCTGTACATTCTCGGAGTTACATTAACGCCCAGGATTACACAGTGTACATGCACCGGCCAAAACAATTTCCTTTTATCTTTCTGTATTTTACCCCCTCCAAGCAGAAGCTATTACATAGGAAGTTGCTTTCAATTCTGAATATTATTATTCTGTAGCTGAAAAATCAAATGTGGTCAATTAATGCAATGAATATTCTAGAAATGTTCCAATGGGAGTAAAACGGTCAAACTGTATGAATTGTGTGAATCAAATGAGGCTGGGAAGGTGCTATATATATATTTATTTTTTCTTTAATCTTAAAATCATACAGCTTACTGAAAATAAATACAAAATAAAGATAATGTCTGTCTTACTTTGTTCAAACAGAGCATGTAGATGTGGTTTTATAGTGATCCTACTAAATGCGAGTAAATAGGGATATGTGCTGTGGTTTATTCTGGGATTTACCAGACAGCATCCTGCCCCTGTATTTGAGACAACAAAAAGCCAATCTTGACATCTTGCCCAAGCAGCAGATAATATTTGCTGTTCAGAGACCGGCTTTCTTTTGTTCCAGGTTTTTCTAAACCCAAGACACTTGAAATTTAAACCCAGTTCAAGAAATCTTATTTGCCACAGGGCGAGGTAAATCTCTTGGCAAGGCCTTTCAAAGCGTTGGCCTGGGTTTGTTTACAATTGATCTTATTTAAAAGTAGATTTTGTGTTACTTTTTCAAAGACACACATTCTGCCATGATCTTGTGGGTCAAAAGAATGATGGATGTGTTTTATTTATTTATTTGGATTTGAAGTTAAAAGGATAAATTATTGGAAAATAATTATAAAGATGCCTTGATGCTATATACTGTATACACACACAATACTGCAACACAACTGACAATAAAAAAGAAGAAGATGCCTCTATAGTTCCTCCATGTGTTTCTACATGTAACTATGCAAGATAGCATCTTCAACAACAACCAGTCAAAGAGAAACACCCCTGGTGAGAGAGCAAATAAATATAAATGTTAACTGTCAAAAATATGTTCATTATAATGATTTATTGAATTAAAAGATGTCATGAAATATTGAAAAACAGAAGTACTGTGTGTGTGTGTGTGTGTGTGTGTGTGTGTGTGTGTGTGTGTGTGTGTGTGTGTGTGTGTGTGTGTGTGTGTGTGTGTGTGTGTGTGTGTGTGTGTGTGTGTGTGTGTGTGTGTGTGTGTGTGTGTGTGTGAGAGAGAGAGAGAGAGAGAGAGAGAGAGAGATAAACAATAGAATGAAAAATGCCTATGAGTTGTATCAAACAGCTGTTTCCCTCATTGTTTGGTAGAGCATTCTACAATCTCCATTTGGCCCCCTGTCTTTACCCTCTGAGGGTTCTACTGACCTGAGCAACTAGTCCACATAGAGGAGAGAGAGAGAGAGAGAGAGAGAGAGAGAGAGAGAGAGAGAGAGAGAGAGAGAGAGAGAGAGAGAGAGAGAGAGAGAAAGAGAGAGAGAAAGAGAGAGAGAGAGAATCTCCTAATGTCTGCCCTGGCTAACTTAACCCCTTCACCTCTTACTATTATTCTATTTGATATAAAACTGTGCTGTGAACAGAGCCAAAAACACATCATTAATCTCCACACATCAGAACATGAACATGCTGTAGTTTACTATAAGCACTGAGGGGGCCCGGAGATTCAATGGCCCTCACATTCAGCCTAGCGAGGTCAGTATCGAAGGTGGCTATTAGCTTGTAGATCAGTTCTCGTCCAAGAGTATAAAGCTTGATTTAATACTCGGTGGTGCATCGTGTCTTGCACCGAAAATAGCCGATATACAAGCTCCACACCCCGAAGCATTGTGAGCTTGTAGATCGGCTATTTTCAGTGCGAGACACTGGCGCGCAGCTAAATATAAATCGGGCGTAAATCAGGTAAAGGGAGAAGGAGAGTGGTTGAGCTGGACAGGGATATCCTCCAGGGTTTGTAGTGTCCCTCCCTCTCCTGCCTGGAGCCAGGCCATGTTCAGACGGGAGGTCACAGGCACCGGAGCTGTTTTAGAGCTCGGCCACTCCTGGGGAACAAGAGTGACACGCAGAGGGCTCAACGGTGGGGACGCCCCAATAAAGACCCCTTCATCTGGACTACACCTGGGGGAGCCCACGGGCCACCCAGCCCCGAGCCCCCCTATCCCCCCCCCCACCCCACACACACACACACACAGCTGAATGGAACAGCAGCAATTTTACACGCGTGCACGCTTGCACACATGTACACATAGACAGACGCACGGACTCATGCATGCATGCACGCGAAAGCACATGCACATGCACATGCACATGCACATGCACATGCACATGCACATGCACATGCACATGCACATGCACATGCACATGCACACGGACGGACACACGGACGCACACGCACACACACACACACACACACACACACACACACACACACACACACACACACACACACACACACACACAAGCACATTTGAGCCTGAAATAAATAAATCTACCTTGCTGACTGACTGACAAAAGGCAAATAAATATTTCACATTTGACACAGAATAAATGTTTAAATGGTACAGTAGGCCATCATGCAGCATATCTAGAATCACAGAGTAATTTAAAAGGGTTGAGCCTGCAGATGACTGGATGGTGAGTGGACCACATATGGGGGACAGAGACCAGTGTTGGGTATCCTTACCAATAATACAAATAATGACAAAATCTTTGACAAATATAATGACAATGCACAAAATAGGGACACCATGGGGTTAAATGAAAAGAAATTGAAAAAGTCTGCTAATTAAATATAATGAAGTGTATTGATGTTTACTGTACAGCTACATTTATATGGTGCATGCATACATGCTTTAATTAAAAATATCAAATTTATCAAATATTTATCAAATATCAAAGTTAAAATTTTAAGTCATACATTCACATTCAGGTGTATGCATGAGTTAATAAAGGATTTTCGTAACAATCAGAGTGCCTCAGATGTTTTGTTCGCCAGCCATCCAATACCAGGGAATTCCATTGTAAGTAAGCTGGACAGTCTTTTTATTCTTACTCGACTACCCTATCCTTGAAGATCACATTTTTTGACGTCAACAGTATCAACACTATTGCGCTAAACCCAGTGGAGCACTCCCTATTTTTTCGTTGTGATATTATATGTGTCTTATATTTGGATGGCTTGTAGGAAAATCAATAGCCTTGCTCCACTGAATGAATTCCAGCATTTGTTTTCAACAGGTCTCTCTAGAAATAGACTTGCAAATATTAATGAGCAACTGGGATTACTATATTTCAAGCTTAAAAAAAGAAAGAAAAAAAGGAGAAAAAAAACTGCACAGACCAACCATGAAAACTTTAACTAATCGTACAGTTCAATCCAACAAACAGCAGTATGGTCATCAATCCCTGCTTCTTTGCTTTGATAGTAGAGTAGATGTGTGAACATTTGACAGGACTGTAGCATTAGTCTGAGTTATCAGAGGGCTCAGGCCAAGCGCTTTAAACCTACATCTCTGTCTATTGTGTCTCAGTTGAGCTCATGGGAGGGTCCCTGGGGCACCTCCATTTTCCCAGAAACTCCCTCCAAGGCTCTTCAGGTTAACATGCCCAGTTTGACTATTAGATCAATAGTTGTAAATGACTTCATCACACCAAAGAGGCAACTTTCTGGACAGAATTGGTCCCACAGTTGCGGCTGACAGGATGATACCACGGGGAGTTTCAGTCAGTCATTTTACAAATGCACTGTTTTTCAATCCCAAAAACAAGAGAGAATAGGAAAAAGTAATCAGGCGTGAGCACAAAGAGCCAATTGACATTGGTAAAGTTTCACATAATTTGCCATTTCTGTTAATACAAATTTTAAATAAAAAGATAATTGATTTAGTTTAAACTACATTAACCCTGGGCAAATTTTATAAAATTGTCAAAATCTTTGAATTTTCTTTTTCAAAGAAATTCTCAAACATTGTTAAAATAGCTTATCTGCTATTTTGGCTATTTGTCGCAAAGAAAAGTACTTTATATAGGGTTTTACATGGTTAAAGTGGGGAGGTACTGGTACTGGTACTGGTAGGAGATGTACTGTAGTGATGTAGCCAGATACAGTTGGTGTAGGGAAAGGTGAAAAAACAAATGATATCACATGGTCTTTCTGCACCTCGGGATAAGGGGTGATGTCAGTTTACCCTCAAACCTCCCACCTCCCTAAAATGCCCCCCAAAGCCTGGCCGGCTCCAGAGTGCGAGTGTGTAATCGGTCCTGGCAGAGTGCTGGTTAATGGGGGGCACAGGGCCGTGGGTCGGAGATATATTCATGTGCGTGGCGTGGCGCCTGGACCCAGGGTGACACTCCTCATCCCCACCGCCTCAGGCCAGGATTAGGACTGTGGGCCGGCCTCACAAAGCCGGCCGTAATGCAAAATCATTTTCATATTAACCTCGCCTCTCTTCGCCGGGTCTGACAGTGGACAGGCCCTGCTCTCTTTGGTGCTCAAATTATCCTCAATTACTGGGGAAAGGCCATGCGAGGGGACGTCACCTAACCTTCACCATCTGTTAGGTTCAAAGCCTCAGCAGCCGGCCAGCCCGCCTGTCTCCTGCCTCCCCTGACCTTTCCGCCTCGGCCTGCTCCCGCACTATACATCCCCCCCCTCTTTCCGTGCACACACAGCCCAGCCCCTCTCCGGACACAGCTGGGAAGTGCGTGTGCACACATCACATTAGGGGGAAAAGGTTATGTCACGTTTCTTCAACAGAGAAATGAATATTCAAAACTAAGCGTGGACCAAACAAGAAGAGGTGTGTCTCAAGACATGAGACATGAGAGAGATTGACGCTTAAAGATTTTGATATTCTATTTTAACGTTATTGCTGTTAATTACAATATCTGCCCAGAATCACAACCATTTTCATTTGCTAATTATTATTTTTTTAAATAAAAGTCAGAAGACTACTTCGTCATTCTGATGACAACTGTTTTCATGTATTAAATTGTAATATGTTTTTGTGGAGGCATAATTTTGACTTTTCCTTTATTTTTTTGTTTTTACATTAGTGTTTGAGGAATGGTATACTTTATTGTTGCTGTGCTTTTATTTGGTCTTATCTGACATTTACATGGCACCACTTGGCCTTAATTAAACATTTGCCCATATTGGGGGATTGTGCTTGTGAAATATTGAACAGCTCTTATTTCTCCTAAAGCGAATGCACTGCTGAATAATGCAGGCCGTGTTTTTCTGTTTGTTTTGAGCCTGTGTGTTTTAGCGGTTCCACTGTGTCCATTTGGATTTTCTAGTCTCTGACTGGCCACTCAGGAGGCCCCCTTTCTCAGGTCATCTGGCAGGACCTGACGGCTCTGAAATAACTTTTAATAAGTCCGCTAAATAATAGATGGAGCGTTAGGCTAAAATGAAGCCAGGAGGGGGGAGGTGGTGGTGGAGGAGGAAGAGGAGGAGAAGGGCTCAGGACAGGCAGGTCCCCCTGGTCTGTCTGTGCAGCAGCCATGTTCCAGACACAGACTCTTCTGTGTTGGTCAGAGGTCATGGACTTGACCTTGTGGCCCCCCAGGAGAGTGATCACTTGGTTCGGGGTATAATTTGGGATTATTCTGCAGGAGGCCCCTGTCTCAGGCAGCATTACGCCTCATTATCCTGCGGTCCTCCTCTGCGCTCACCCAGGACACAGCCCAGAGCGTACACACACCAGCACTCCTTTTTACTTACACCTTTACAATCCTACAATCAATACCACCAACTGGCACCATTGTCCATTTAAATACATCTCAATTGGCCTTGATGGGAGATCCTGCTCATTCAAAATTCACTTATATTCAAAGCATGCTCAAGCATGATTCCTGTTTTGCTGTATTTAAAACCAATTAAGCCCTGTATACTTTGCTATACGCCGAATAGCAGAAATTGACGATCTACAAGCTCACTAACACATCAAATCACAACGTAGTGTGCACTTATAGATGGGGTATTTTGAATATTTGTGAAAGTTTATGACACTTTATGACATTTCCTTGAATGTTTTGGGAAAATGTTCGTTTAAAATGACATGGCCAAAATGTCAGGTTGTTAATTTAGCTCATGCTATTTAAATGATTAATCAGTGTAATCTATGAAATTTGAAAGCAGTTCATGGTTTGGTTCTGCATTGACACAAACATTTAATTCTAACTGTATTACAAAGGGTAATTGTCTTTATTGAAGAAAAACACATATGAGTTCCAAATTTTCTATTAGCAGATGCTAAATGTTTTTCCCCCAATGTTATAATAGGCCTACACTTTAACATTATGAAAGAGATATATATGTGTGTGTGTGTGTGTGTGTGTGTGTGTGTGTGTGTGTGTGTGTGTGTGTGTGTGTGTGTTTTTAAACAAGCCCTAGCAGCATTAATATTACATTAGCCCCCCATATCCCAGAACATGTGAGCTACACAAGAGAGATTTGCATTGACACATCTTTATCATATTAATATTTCACTCATCAAAGCAGCAATATTATACAACCAAGTAAAACATAGCAAAACGTGGACATTTCCAGATTAATCACACGTGATGTCTGAGAGGCAGAACATGGCCTATACGATAAAATGGTTATTTAGGTCACATAGACATAGGCCTATTCACTGTAGTGCATGCACAAAAGAGAGAGACAAATGCCTGAGGAAAGGCATGTGTGTGTGTGTGTGTGTGTGTGTGTGTGTGTGTGTGTGTGTGTGTGTGTGTGTGTGTGTGTGTGTGTGTGTGTGTGTGTGTGTGTGTGTGTTTTTGGTCAAAATATGACGCGCATGGCCAATCATGGCCTGCAGAGCTCAGTCCTCAATCAGTGTTGCCATGTCGGCTTATTATAAGCGACTTTGGGCTTCTTTTTCTGTAAAGTTGCTTGTCAAAATTGGTGGTTGCGGGTTTTTGGGGCTTGTTTCTAAAGGGTAGTTGCTTATTTAGGCTTGCTTCCGAAAAACGTAATTATTATTTAAACCAGTGGTTCTCAATATTTTCATAAATGTTTTGTGCCAGGGAGAGTTTGTGTTGTTGGAATATTATATGTTTTGAAAATAACAGATCAAGCTCACAACGTGTCGCATCGTGATGCGTTGTGAGCTTGTAGATCAGCTATTTTCATATAGCCTATGCATATAATTGGTTTAAGGTGCTCATGTGGCTATAAGATGCTTCTTTTGGGCTTGTTTTCCTAGACCATGGTTTGCTTATTTCTCTCTCAAATTATGGCAACACTGTCCTCAATGCCGACAGCGCGAGGGGGGTGCCAGTCTGTGCGCGTGCGTGCGTGAGACAGACAGGTGCAAGGCGCTGCTCTACTGTATGTAGTATAGGCTTTATATCATATATATATATATATATTATATATTTACTGTAGTATAGGCTGTACATCAGTATACATACATTTAAAGTAGCCTACATGTACAACACACACCTCCCCCCCAGCTTATATTCTTGTATTTATAGCGTTGGTTTTGTGTGTAGGCCTAAATGATTCATTTGATTTTAATTTTAGATTAGATTTTTTTTTTAATAAATAAAATATCCAAATATACACCCTAAATAGACAATAATGTCTTAATTTTACACTTGTTTCAATTCAGTATTTTCTAGTTCATTCATGTCCCTTTATTATTTGAGATTGTTGTCTCTCTGTCTCTTCTTTAAGCTTTCGGGCAATAAGCCATCTCTCCCAAAATTAACCAAATCAGTTCCTATAGCAGCACGTGTCAAGTTAATACATCAACCGGCAACAAAGGGCTTTTAACGGCAGACGGGAGGCCGGCAGGCAGTGTTGCCATGTCCGCTTATTATAAGCGACTTTGGGCTTCTTTTTCTGTAAAGTTGCTTGCTACAAATATTGGTAGTTGCGGGTTGCAGTTTTTTGGGCTTGTCACTAAAGTACACATGCTTATTTGGGCTTGTTTCTAAAAGTTTTTAATTGCTATTTAAACCATTGGTTGTCATGGTGATGGACCCCCAAATGAATATGTTTTTGTCCCTAACCCCCATCTGATTTTTTTTTTTGTGCCCTGTACCAGATTTGTGTTGTTAGAATGTTTCAAAAATATTCCAAATATTCCACATTTTATTTCAAGATTTTTTTGAAAATAGCAGATCTACAAGCTCACAGTGCATTAGCGACATGTTGGGAGCTTGTAGATCTGCTATTTAAAAAAAAACATTTCTTTTGCCTAGTATTGCATATTTGTCACTAAATGTTTCCATGAATTGAATACACAGGACCCCAATGGAAACAAGCCATAGTGCTTTCTTGGGTTTAATCCTTTTAGCATCCTTTCATATAGAACTGTACTTCCTGTGCTTTTTTGCAAACTGTTAATAAAGTATTCAATCAATTAATCAAACAAACAAACAAACAAACAAACAAACAAACAAACAAACAAACAAACAAACAAACAAACAAACAAACAAACATGTATACAGTACTATATAGGTTTAAAGTGCTCATGTGGCCTAGTCGCTTCTTTTGGGCTTGTTTTCAAGGACCTGGTTTCTTATTTCTCTCACACAATCTGGCAACGCTGACGGGCGGCAGGCAGGAGGCCGGCAGGCAGGCGCGTGCTTGTTTCTGTGCCAAACTTAGTGAGTCTCATTTGAATGTGAATGGCATTTATACCACTGAGAGCAGCTTGTAAAGGGCCTTGTTGTCTCTGGAACACACAACCTCCCTTTTCTAAAGGCTTTCAATTAGGCTCCCTTTGAACTGGTAATCAGGGCTAATTAGCCGTTATCGCGGGGTAATAATGGCTTGTAAAGGCCTATTAATTGCCTCGTGGTGGGCCAACTGTTAAGGAATTTTGGCGAGTGATCATCCAATTGAAAATGACACGTTTGTTCTTGTCTGTTTAATATTCATTGTATTCTAATGGGACACTTGTTAACATGGATGCAACAATTAGGCCAAAGTCCTGCCAATAAAATAAAGCCTTAGCCTGATTACAGCTGAAACTGATGAGCAATTAAAATAAACACAAATAAAAAAACATCTAGCCCAACATGTAAGTGGTTTTTTTAAACAACAAATAATTATAATATGCTAATCATAAAAGTATATACTTTACTAAGACAGTGTATTGTATGTAGGCTATTGAACCATAATGTATTACCCCCAGTATGTCAGTTCAATCTAAAGTAAGATGCAAACATATGGTATAAATTAATACAAATGTTGAAATGAGTGGGCAGAAAACCATCTCTGTTGCCCAAGTATTTTTTGTTTGACGTTAAATTGGCAAACAATTAACATTTGAATCTGTCAGTATCTCTTTAATTTAACTCCTGGTCATTCCATGCTGATGATTACAAAGCCTCTCTTTCTGTAAATAATAATACCCTGATTCAAGCAAATTTCACTTTTAAATATAATTTAATTGATTTCATTCCAAGCCAAGAGCAATTGGACATTTAAATATTGCTTAAAAGTGACTTCCACAATCACAAAAAAGACTGACCTATACATACATTGGCTATTTGAAAATAACAATCTACAAGCTCACAATGCAATGCATTGTGATCTTGTAGATCTGCTTTTTTTTTTTTAAATGACAAATGTGGAATGTTTTAGATGTTTTTAATTTCATTTAATTGATTTCATTCCAAGAGCAAAGGGGATTTAAATATTGCTTAAAAGTGACTTCCACAATCACAGAAAATACTGACATTCTGGATAGCCTATAGAAAATATGGCCTGTGTAGTCTTATATTGCCAAAATTGATATGCAACAAAAATAGAAACCTGAAACATCAATGCAGGATGTAAACGTATCTACTGCCTGGCGAGAATGTTTGATCATTAATCAATTAGCATTTGTGAAACAAAATAGCCCATGTTTGAAGAAAAAAAAAAGGAAAAGAAACTACAACAAAAAAACAAAACGATGAAAGCATCCAGGCCAGCAGCTAAAACCACCACAATGACATTTAGGAAAAGAGCAAAAGAAACAATGAATTGTCTACATGTTTCTATTTGCTATTAGGCCACTCCGCTATAGCCTGATGTCCATGACACAGGCCTAAATCTTCAGCAGGTTTTGGACACAACAAAGCTGGGGGGGAAATGGTAGGGCACTAGGGACATCTGGCCACCTCGATGTAAAATTGGCTATTTTGTAAAAAAAAATATTAAAAACTAAAATATTCAGAAAATGTTTTTAAGTAAAGTAAAGTATACATGATTAGAACATGCTTAAACATTCCACAATTAAGGTCTAATATTTCTACAACTGCTAATTGCTACAAAACCTGTTTATCCAGTAATTGTGGGGCATAAACAAGAAGTTGAAGGATAAAGTTACGTCTGATATACTGTGCATGTTCACATCATGTATAGGCCTACGTACTTACTTTCAAATATTATTTATTATCTTTAAACATTTTGGACAAAATAGCCAATTTTACATCGAGGTGCTATAATGCCCACCTATCCTGTTACCGTAGGAACAGGTAGCCTACGCTATGATATTGTGCCGGGTGAAAACCGTTTAAATCCAAAAAGAAATGTAAAAACCCCCCCCAAAAAACAAGAGAAAATTCACAGTTATTTATCCTAACAATCCACAAAATGATGACCATTTGTCACTTCACGTTGGCTGCCGTCGTCTGAGTCACAACCAGGCATTATGCTCCATGCAGTCAGACCCACACGGGAAAACAACAGCTGTCCCCCGTGTCTGAACTCCCAGTATAGCCTACAACCACGGTGAAGTTCAAGGTCTCAATGGACCCGCTGACCATTAAGATAATTTATGCTCCACGGCACCGTGAGGGCGTCGCTTCATGCCAAAAAGAACAGATCTACACATCACCGCCACGAGTTGTTAGCTTGAAGATCATGCGTCTTATATGGAGAGCCACATATGTTTATTTGCCTGTTTTAAGTAGCCTAAACACCAATAGGCCGATTAGACATAATTCGTATCGTGGGTATTATTATTGTTATTATTAGGCATGTATAATTATTATAAAAAGTAGCCTGTGTTGTTCTGTTTGTTTCTGGTGAAAAGTTGCCCCAGCACTTTACTATTATAGGCAATCTATTCCATCTACTTACACTTTTTTTGTGCAAATTATTCATCTGTCTCATTAGCAATGATTCGGAAATAACAGTTCTGAGAATACAAATTAAACGTAATCCAGCATATATATATTTTTTACACTAGGATTTAGGCCTTCCTTAGCACAGCCAACATCAAAGACTAACATGTATAGATCAATCGGTTTCACAGAAGGACTTCAAGAAAACAAGAAGGCCAGAATTTATAGGAGGAAATGTGAAAGGGATTCCTGATGTGTAGGCTAGGCTACAAATCCCCAAATATCTTAATTGAAATATGTAGCCTAATTAACTTTATGTCTAACGTTTGTTGTTCAGCCCTATACTTGGCAGGGAGAGAGAGAGAGAGAGAGAGAGAGAGAGAGAGAGAGAGAGAGAGAGAGAGAGAGAGAGAGAGAAACTTGTTCTAATTAGCCTAATGTTTCTAGTGTTCAAATGATCAAATCTAGCAGGTGTACATGATGAACACAATACTGACAATCACAAGATCATTTAAAAATAGCTTAACACCATTTACATATGATATTAGACCTATAGCAAAGGGTCTATAAATAACATATTTAAATGTGTTTTTAGGCCAACATTAATTGGTAACTAGCTAGCTAAGTATAGATTACACTAAATATCAGTAAAATCTTATTTTCAACTATCAACTGCAAAAATATTAGCCTATACTGCAAAGCTTTGAAATGTTGTCATTATTTGCAAGCAACTTAAATAACCAATAACTTCTAATCACTTCTAACAGGATGCACCAATTTCCTACTTTCCTGCAGCCAAATGCACATTCAATGCACATCTTACTGTATCGGTTATCACTCACAAAAAGTACACATGTAAACAGTAGAAAATGTTCAAAATGTTATAACTAATGCCAAATTAAAATATTAATGAAATTATGTATATAAATGAATATATCCTCAAATTACAAGATAGAGGCCAAATATGAAATGTTCACTCGTGTAGAAACATTTGGAAACTGTTTAAAGACTAATTAGTTTAAGAATACAATTTAATTCAGGTGTTATTTTCCAGATTGGAAGGAAATTAAATATGTTCGGTTCTTAAACTTTATCATAGACTTCATTAAGAGCTGTATGACGTAAAAGAGTTTAGCCAGCTTTATATACACACACTTTTAATTATAAATTAATTGACAGTCTTGCAAAATTATCAGCATACATGGACCCTGCAAAAGTCAAAATGGATGAAAACATAAAGAAGGACAAGGATAAAAGAAGACAAAATTGTCTATAGGCAGTGGATAGCTGGTCCCAGGTGCCTGTGTACTTAGAACAATTTTCCTGCTTGTAATGACATCATAACCTAAGAGATCATACATCTGCATAGTGAGAGAGATCCTGTTTCCGTTCAGAAGTCTCTTCATGAGACAGGTCATGGCCACAAGCATCCCGTCTGACACATAATTGGTGATATTGATTATAGGTTATCGTAGGCCGCGGGCTATTTGTAAGATAATGCTGCAGGGGTTAATTTGTCAGCCATTAACCTCTTGGACCGGGGGCTTTGTATGTGTAAATTATACGTTTAAAACAAGTTGACTAGCTTCCATATCCTACACAGTAAAACCCTAAGTGTTCATTTATCCATTTGTTAAATGAGAGTCTGCAAATGCTACTCTCATGGGCTTTTAATTGCAAAGTCTGACAATTTAACTCTCTGAGTTAAATTAGCGCGGGATTTCACTGTGTAAGTACTGTAGCATCAGTTGGTATTACAATATAAAGCCAAAGATGATGATGGGGCAAACACATTTGGCGGTTGGTGGTTGTAAGAAGGGGGTAAAAAAAAAAACATTTCTAAAATGAGAAGCCAGCACACTCCCAATTAACCTCCTCTGAAAGTCTGCCAGAATGCCTCCTCAAAGAAATTCTTGTGCTGACCCGTTGGAAACATATCTCTCCATCTGAAAATGTAAGTGACATTTACAGGAAACGCCTTTTCCTTTTTCCTTCAAACTGTGAACCGCCTGCATGCCAGCGAGCAACACTCACAAAGTTAATCCAGATTGTCAGTCCAAACTAAACGACAACGAAAAAGTCATGTGAAGTAAGAGACAGTACATTGGAGTAACTCGTAAAACCATAAAAAATGACAATTTTATATGCATTTAAAGTGCATGTTAATAATAATTTGTATAGTTGTTACTTGTTGATAATAGATCCTATATCCTGAACAAATGCAAATGCATAACAAAAGAAAAACAAGAAACCCACTAAAATGTAATATTAGATGTAACCTGTATTACTGTATCCATCAATAATGTTGATGAATGGAAGAGTCACAAGTTTTCAGTATTAAAAGTCAACAAACAAGTGAAAAAGTGTGGGTGCCAGAATCCGCTTTCAATGTATAAACATTGCAGGTTATGAGCTATGGGGGCAATGTCAATGCAACAACTCCTTAGCTCTATTATATTCTGAAAAGAACATCTGCGAAAACACATTCAAAGTTGGACAACATTGCTGCAATCGCTTCAGAGGTTAGGAAGTGAAAGTGTTGTCAAACCATAACACAGATATAAACCGCTCCCAAGTCACCAGAGTTACACATATACCATATATATATTTGGTTCATCTCAGAAAGGAACATAACACATAAAATACACAAAATCAGTGCAAAGAAAAGCGGCAACCTTTGAGAAAGTCGATCAGAGGCGATCAGAGGTATAGACGCACCTCGTACAGCCCAGGGCAGTAAAGACAACCCACTTCAACTTCAAAAACATGGCATTTGCCACCTCGGAGCATAAAACATGTCTCTGTAACGCTACACCTGTAAACCTGGAATCCCACACAATGTAGATCGAGGAGGAAACCACGCTTCGTCTCACTCCAGCAAAGTATATTAAAGTTACTATTGAGTTGAGTGTGTGTGTGTGTGTGTGTGTGTGTGTGTGTGTGTGTGTGTGTGTGTGTGTGTGTGTGTGTGTGTGTGTGTGTGTGTGTGTGTGTGTGTGTGTGTGTGCGCGCGCGTGTGTTTACACAAGTGTGTCCTTGGATGATATGAAAGTACCGTACGTATGTGCATATGTGTGTGTGAGACAGAAAGAGAGAGAGAGCGAGAGAGAGAGAGAGCGAGAGAGACAGACAGGGAGAAAGAGAGTGACTGACTGAATGACTGAATGACTGAATGACTGAATGACTGAGTGACTGAGTGACTGAGCGAGAAAGTGTGTACTCCATACAGTATTATGACAGCATGAGTGTGCACGCTAGTGAAGGAGAGAGCGAGTGAGCGAGCGAGGAGGGGGGAGAGAGAGAGAGAGAGAGAGAGAGAGAGAGAGAGAGAGAGAGAGAGAGTTTGAGTGAGTGCTGGTCAGCAGATCAGTCAGCGAGCAGAACTCAGTGGACTCACAGTGAGAGTGAACCACAGCATGAGGAAAGGGTGACTCTGAGGGTGCACAAATGGGACCGAATGGACCCCGTACACCCTCAGAGTTCCGTTAACACTGAGGGATTTGACAGTGAACCACAGCAGAGGTAAAGGGAGAGAGGTTACCTGGTTTGGAGATGTCCAGAGTGTCGCAGGGATCACACCTTCTTTGCCTGGCTTGAATTTATTATCCTCCAGATGGATGAGTCCTCCAGGCTTGCTTTCTGACCCGACTCTCTCCTACTGTCCTACAGCCAGGAGGACAGGATGGATGGATGGAGGGAGAGGAGCAGGAGAACAGAGGCAGAGAGAGAGATCATGGGGGTAAAGGAGAAGAGAGACGGGAGAGAGAGAGAAGGAGGGAGGGAGGGAGGGAGGGAGAGAGGGTGAGAGAGAGAGAGGGAGAGAGAGAGAAAAAGAGAGAGAGAGAGAGAGAGAGAGAGAGAGAGAAAGAGAGAGGACGGAGAGAGAGAACAGGAGAGAGTCAGATGCACTGCTACTCTGACACCATGACTGGTCGACGTGAGATTGATCACACACACGCGCACACACACACACGCGTGCGTGCGCACACACACACACACACACACACACACACACACACACACACACACACACACACACACACACACACACACACACACACACACACACACACACACACACACACACACACACACACACACACACACACACACACACACACACACACACACTTGGGCCTCTGCAGTGACAGCAGGAACTGACAGTCAGGGATAGGATGCTTTGTTTAGCCTTGGGACACAAATACACAGATGCATGCACACCCACTGCACGTGCACACTCGGGCACGTGCGCACACACAGACACGCACGCACACACACACACACACCCAGGCGCACGTCATAGACACGCACACGTGCACACACGAACACGCAGCCATGAAAACACGCACACAAACACACGCGCAGAAGACAGGGAAACCACACACGTGACCTCCAGCTCAGACAACTGCTATTGAGCTTTGGCTGAAATTACAGAATTTTGTTTCTTATTTTGAAAATCCATGCCTGGTTAAAGAGACGACAGGAGTCAGCAGGAGCGACTTATATGGAAACAGGCTATACTTCCTCTCAGTCAGTTCTACTTACGGCCCATGAAAATGATTTGGGGATACTTTCAGGAGGCCTCATTAGCATTGGCTTCAGAGCCCCATTCACATCTGCTCGGTATTCTAATGGCAGGAAAACGGACAGGGAAATGAGCAGGGTCAAAAGTCTACTGCGGAGAAGTGAGAGAGGTCCGCCGGCACAGACAATAGACAATAAAAGACATGCATATGAGAGGCAGACGTGAGCCTGGCCTCTGCACCTCTAGAGAGGACACAGCTCACACTATTCACATGGATGTTTACATGCACGCACGCGCACACACACACACACACACGCACACAAACACACTTTTGAATTTTCATGGAAAACAGAAATTCCACTTTAATTTCACTCAGTTTTACGGATTATTATTTTATTATTTTTATAAATACATTATTTCGAAGAGGTGTTTTAAGGCTTTCATCACACAACTTCACACACAGTAAAATCCTGAGCGTTCATTTAAATTCCGAGTGCGTAAATGGACCTGAGAGGTGCTTTAAAGAATCACATTTGTCAAATTCGCTGTCCCTTTCAGCCATGTTCTCGTGTCAGCAGCCAGAACGTGCATGGTGTCTCAGTCAGCTGTCCTCTATATGCAGATTGACCCAGATGGACATGGCGTCCAGACTGCCAGCCCCCCCTCCGCAGACCCCCTGGCTGAACTTGACTCTCAGCACTACAGATGGGAAGGAGGGCCCTTCACCTTTGGTGAACCCTGGACCTCCACCCCGAAAACCCCACCCCTCCCTTTGACCAGCAGAAAGGGAAAGAACAAGAAAGGATATACGTCTTCGTATGATAAATAGAGATGTATAGCTGCTCTAAAAGCTCACAACGTGTCGTTTGGAAGCGTGTTGTGAGCTTGTAGATCTGCTGTTTTCGCTATTTTGGAAAATGTTGAACACGTCCGCCTATAATAACATGCCCAAAATAGGGATGACAGTGAAAGTGGTTTTAAAAAAAAGAGAAAACGGCAGACAAAAATATTGAGATGGCTAGCTCTGCTTGCTGTCTTGTATCCGACATTGACGATCAGTCTGGATTGAATACAGATCTCTTTTCCAGCAGCTAGAGCTGCGGATAGCTGATCAATACCGGGACATTATCACAGAACGCTTCCTCAAACACAGTGTCAACACACACGTCCTGGTCAGGGGGAGCGTGTGTGTGATCACTGGAGTGGAGCCCGCTTGTTCCAGCAGAGAGGAGCAGCGGTGGACAGCAGCGCAGCGCATTTTACTTGAGTACTGTACTCAAGTAAACATTTTGAGTATCTATACTTTACTTGAGTAGTAGTAGTAGTGAAATCGCTTTCAGTCCATTACAAGACAAATATTTAACTTTTGACTCCAAAAGAAAAAGAACATTATGAGTACAAGAGTACATTATGAATTAACTACTTAAGACTATTTCAAGTATAGTGAAAATACACATCGCAATGCAACGCTTTGTGAGCTTGTAGATCTGCAATTGTCACTACAATTGACTTAAATAAAGATTTTTTAAAAGCAACTACTCCAGTACTTGTAGTACAAATTTGACAGAGCAGCTTCCACTTGCAGTTGAGTAATATCTGACCAGGAGTACTGTAGCTATACTTTTGACTCTACTGTAGTGACCACCACTGGTGATCAGTGGAGTGGAGCCTGGTGGTTCCAGCAGAGAGGAGGCAGGGCAGGGCGAGCCAGGCCAGGAGAAGCACTCTGAGTGGAGCTTGAACCCTGAGGGGCTGCAGGTCTGAGTGTCTGTGCCGCTGAGCATGCTGGGCCGCGACTTAAAAGCGGATCAGATGAGGAGTGTATCTCAGAGCATCTCAAGCCCTCTTCCTTCTCTCTCTCTCTCTCTCTCTCTCTCTCTCTCTCTCTCCATCACTTTCATCCCGTCAGCTGGTCCATTCTTTTACAAACCGTCACTGATTTCTCTGTGATCACGGGCAACATGTTCACAAAATGCTATGGAACCGCTTTTACCTTTTGACTTCATTAACAAGTGTTAACATGCAGGTCCACCTCTCCTTGCATGCGAGGAACGACGCCACCGGGTGCAAAACTATAGATCACTAGAATAATGATGACGGTGACGTTTCTGCCACATTACAATAATATCCACTTCCTCCCTTCTGGTTGGTGACACTGTTCACAACACTGTAATCAGTTGGTTTGGTAGATGTACTGTAGCAGGACTAGACTGTTTTAATAATAAACTTTCTCACAAACTTTAACCATTTATTACCATATATTTTCACTGCGCAACACAGGTGTATAAATTAAGCACCTAGGCTATTTTTGAGAATGTTGGCCTACAACCACTACGAAATAGACACGCGCGCACGCACGCGCACACAGTTAAATTAACATTCCACATTTCACTGCATAGAATGTGGCTTGATGTCTTGCCTATAGTTTCCCTGGGGCCTCTCTCTCCTGCCATTCTAACCTTGTTTAAACTCTCCTCTTCTCCCCTCTGTTCTGCTGGGGTCCCATTGGTTACTGTCTCATATTGGTCTTATCTGAGGGCTATCGACACTGCGGCGTGACTGCAGCGTTTACCTAGCTGGTACCCAGCAGCACACACAGAAACCTTGTATCTTCATCAAACACCAGTCAGCAGGGAGGGGGGAAAGCAGGGATTGAGGGACGGCTCTATGAATTATTAAGATTAAAATCTTCCTCAGATTACCTGTCCTTTCCTCCTCGCTGTTCCATTTTCTTCCATTTCTTTTTCCTTTTTGGGTTAAATTTTAAAACATTTATATCCCTCTGTTCCTGAGTAAACGAGCTTGGGGACAATTTTCCATTAAAAATAAAAGTTGAAGAGTGGAGGAAGAAGCAGAAGTGCTATGGCAGGTTTTAGATTTTAGTCAGCCCTAATCAGCCCAGTGTTTCCGCACTGGGGAGTTAAAAGAAAGAAAAAAGTCAGATGAAACAACCACGTAATGATTTTTATCTTCTTCTTTTTTTTACTTGGTAGTTAGCTTCCGTCGTGGATGTTGGAAACTTAAAAGGAATGGAAGAGAAAGCCTTTCTTACCTTTTTTTTTATTAACCTCAATGAGCCTTTGCTCGCTCTGCCTTTGTTCAGTGGTCTGAGCAATTTTCCAACGTATTAAAAAAATGATGCATTAACGATGTAAGTTTCCCTGATCATAGGTCAGGTAGTTTAGAATGGTAGATTCATGCAACACTTTAATGACAGTCTGTCTGTATCAAAGAAGACTGCACAATCTCTCTCTACCGTCAGCTCTCTGTGCCTCCCGTTGCCTTAAATGACATTATTTCCTTTCTTTTTTTAATCAGAGCAAAAAGAAGGAATACTTTTTAAAGTATAAAACTAATATATTGACCCTAGCTAATAAAAGTTACAATAATGTGAAGAAAATGACAAAACTTCTGTGACAAAAAATGAAAAAATCTGATTTAAAGAAAAATGCCTTTGTGCATTAATAATGATTTGTTATTTTGTGATATATATATAAGGGTAATATATATATTACATATATAAGGGTGATTCAATTTTTTTATAGGCTATATATTATATATATATATACAAATTAAAATCTTCATAATTGTGTGTCAAGACTATCAGTCGTGCATGTCAACAGTTTTTGGTCAATATACAGCATGTGAGAATATTGATAATTCAGCCAATTCAAAGAGGGTGTCCCGTCACTGCTATGACGAGGACCTGGTAGTACAATCGTCCCCCTGCAGGGCCGTCATAAGCAGAACATAAGAGCACAGGTCAGATGGCCCCATAGGAACCATCTAGGACCAGGACGAGATCCAAGCACCCCACTGAGGACACTCAGCCTTGGCCTCTGGACCACTAGAACCGGGGGACTGCAGTGATGGAAGAAGTACTCAGGCTTTAGTTTATTTTACTTAAGTAAAAGTAGCAATATGACAATACAAAAATACTCTGTTACAAGTAAAAGGCCTGTATTCAAAGAGAAAAAGTGTAAAAGTATATTGGCATCAAAAAACTTTCGAACGTTTTTGAAAATAGCAGATCTACAAGCGATGCATCGGGTTGTGAGCTCGTACAATCGTCTATTTGCGAATAGACAATGTATAAAATATGGGTTAATTGGTTAACGTATGTTTTCTAATAATAATCTAAATCTACAAAGTAACTTTTAACTAAAACTGTCAAATAATTGTAGTGGAGTGAAAAGTATAATATTTGCCTCTGAGATTTAATGGAGTAGAAGTATAAAGTAGCAAAAAATGGAAATGCTCAAATAAAGTAAAAGTTCCTCCAAATTGTACTTAAGTACAGTACTTGAGTAAATGTATACTTAGTTACTTTCCACGACAGCAAAAAAAAACACTGTACTTACTGTATCTCCCAGGCGGGACTGGGCCACAAGACCTGCTATTTATGACACAGATATGATTCACGGGGCTGACCAATGTGGTCATACATCCTGAGTGGATAGTGTGTTTAAATGTGCTCTTAATAAAATATTTCTGGGGTGTGTGCTGAGTCGTGGTCCCCGTGCTCATTAGAGGTCTCTGACCAGCCCGATAAGTGCTGCTCTGCTCCATAATGATTTATTAAGGCTGGGGGAGGGGGGGGGGGTCTGAGGGGCCAAACTGCCTCAGGACACTATAGCCACAGAGACATTTAAGGGTAAAGACTTGGAAAAGAGGGAGGATCTGAACACATTTGCATCATCTGAGGCTCATTTAAAAATGAATTATGTAAGACAAAAATGAAATACATACGAGTTTTGCCGTTCCTTACTGTATGCTTTTAGCTTCTAACTGTTTTTTTCCCTCTCTGCTTTTCTTTTTTTTTCCTCCCCCAGCTCTTCCCTTTTGCAGGCTCTTCGTTGGACGTGATCTGAGTATCTGTGTCGCCCTGAGCTAAATGCACTGCCATTTGCTCCATAGAGCAGAGCATATTAGCAACGGGAGAGGCCAGAGAGGGTTAGTGTTTAAAAATGAATGGATGAGTGATGGGCGGATGTAAGCAAACAAACAGGGCTGACTAATTTATTGGTTTGGCTGACAGTGAGGCTGAAATCTGCTTGGTTTGTGGTGGAGTTGACTATAGGCCAGCAGCCAGTGGTGGACATTAACAAAGTACATTTAGTTGAGTATTGTTTTAGTATCTGTACTTTACTTGAGTATTTGTATTTTTGGATACTTCCTTTCACTGCTCTACAAAAGATAAATATTGTACTTTTGACTACACCAATTTTTTTTTGGAAGGGGCATGAATGAACCACTTACGTAAACCCTATTTTAAATAGTGATTATAGAAACTCGACAAATTCACAACACATGTTTTCACTATTATTGATATTTTGAGAAAAATTCTGGAAAATCTTTTTGCGAAAATGTGTATTATATGCAGGAATGTATTAATATTAAAAAATAAAATGTACCTTGTAATTTGCACTTTTGAAAACTTTGAAAATTTAAAGCATGTTTACTAAAGCAAGTGACAGCTTTCACATCTACACTTGTAGTTGAGTTAATATTTGACCAGGAGTATCTATACTTTGACTCAAGCATTGGGGTTGAGTAAATTGTCCACTGCTGCCAGCAGCCCTTGGGTAGCATAGACTGGACGAGGCTAGACCCAGCTAAATCAGGTTTAGCTGAGCTGGACAAGACACAAGTGGCTGGGCTATGTGGTCAGCAACTCCATCCAACTGTTGTTTATCCGCAATGGGAGAGGACAGATAGCTGCAGGCTGTGGGACAGACCTGGCCAGCTTGCAGATCATGACACGCAAATGGATTTGAATGCACTGCTGTTCTGGTGTATATGAAATTCATGCTGTCAATTTGCAAATGTTAGTGTTGCCGTTTGAAGTGTATTTTATCTGTGTGTCAATAGCAATATTCATTGACTAGTCCTCAGGAAGATTATTTTGAAAGTTGTGTTTGTGTTATATTTACTGTGTTAGGGCAAACATTTACAGAGTTAGAAATAGCTATATTTTGCTAATGTTAGTGTTACCGTTTGAAGGGTATTTTATCTGTATGTCAATAGCAATATTCATTGACTCGTCCTCAGGAAGATTATTCTTTTGAAACTTGTATTTGTGTTATATTTACTGTGCAGACATTTACGGAGTTAAAAAAAGCTTTAAAAGTGCAGGTCATTCGGTATTCTTATAATTACTTACAACATAAGCTTGATTTTTTTCTTAAAATGTGAAAAAAAAACTGCAATAAGAGAAATTAGAGCATTCAAAACCTAATTGTCTGGACCTAGTGTCCATCAAATAATACCTCTATACACATTCATCCCATCTCATACAGTATTGCAAGTTATTATGACATTTATTTATTTATTCCCTGATTCCATATTTGGAGTATAAGACTTACATTATGATAAAAATCTATCCAGCCTGTCATCACAATAAATTCATCTTGTGCTCCTGCACGTGAATTAAGTATCTGCTCAGTAGTTCTGTAAAGGTGCTTTGGTGTGGTCAGCAGGAGAGAGAAAATATGCAGTGGTCAGTAAACTTACAGTACAATTCTTGGTGTTCATTTAACACTGGGAGTGAACAAATGTTCCCCTACGGGTCCATTTGGTTACATTTGTTCAATCTCAGAGTTACACTCAGGATTTTACTGTGTATGCAGGGTATGTATGTACTGTATGTACAGTATGCATGGATGTGTGTGTGTGTGTGTGTGTGTGTGTGTGTGTGTGTGTGTGTGTGTGTGTGTGTGTGTGTGTGTGTGTGTGTGTGTGTGTGTGTGGGTGGGGTGGGGCTACACAGAGGACATTTTGAGAATAACCATTGAGGAGGAGAGCTTGAGCGAACCAGGGACGGATCCACCTCTACGGAGAAAAGCATGCCATCCCTCGATGGAGGAAACAGGCTTAGCGGTCGGAGAATAGATCTTTTCTTTTTTTTCTTGCCACAGTTAATTTTCAAATCTCCAACATCCTATGGCTGTCTGTTTTTCTTCTTCTTTTCTGCTTTTTCCCCCCCCTTTCATTCTTTTCTTTTAAAACGAAACTGGAGCCGGGGCGGTGATAGTGATAGATGGCTCAGCGCTCTAACACTTTATCCAATCCGGCGCAGATTTCATCCAATAAAGAATCACTTGTGCACTCTCAAACTAAATGGAAGTCAGGCAGCGGAGAGAAAGGGGGCTGCCGTGTGTTTCTGAGCTGCGAAAATCAAATTTTCTTAAAGCTGCCGCGGCAGTGGCTGGCGGAGGGAGGCAGCAACAGCCATGACTGGCCAGGGCCACAGCCGTCTGCACACACAATTTAATCCATCACAGAGCGCCTGACACCATATCAATCAACCTTTCATCAGCATGCCTACCCCAAAAAAACAATATTTCCATTCAATCGCCTCTGACTGGACCGGGCCTTCAAACCACTGACCAGTGGGCGGGACCAGTGAACTCCTGCTGGGTCAGAAGCCAGCCCTTTTTTTCACACGTGAACATGAGCACCAACGAGCATGCACGCGCGCACACACACACACACACACACACACACACTTCATGCCATGGAAGAGGGGGGGGCATATTTTTGAATCTGAGCTCTTCCTCTCTCTCCCCTCCATAGTGATGTAGTATGCACAAAAAAGCACAGTATAGGGGGCACCCCAGCGGCTCACCTGGTAGTAAGAGCACATACCACATACTGTACCACATAAACATCTACAGTCCTTCCAGCAGCTGGCCCCAGTTCCAATCCAACCCAAGGCCCTTTGCTGCATGTCATCACTCTCTCTCTCTCTCTCTCTCTCTCCCCCCTCTCTCTCTCTCTCTCTCTCTCTCACTGTGACTATCAAGAAATAAGAGAGAAAATCAGTAGAGCTTGCACGAAAACATCACAATTGAAATAGAGCAACAGTGATTAATAATAACCCTAACCCTAATGAAAATGATCTCAAATACTGTATGTTAAACATGGAAAATACACGGCAAAATCCGGGGAAATAATTAAACTCTGAAAGTGTCAAATGACAAAGGTTGTCACTCAGGATTAATCAGTGTAGTAAAGTATAGCGGGACCAGCTGATGACATTTGTTGCTTGGAAGTTAAACACAACGTGTATGGGTGTGCCAAAAATAGCTGATCTACAAGCTCACGAAGCGTTGCGATGCGACTCGACGGGGCGTGCAGATCAGCTATTTCCGGGGCGTGACAGTGTCATAGGACAGACTATAAATCAGCCATAAAAGAGAGTCTGCTTGTGTTAGACAACAATGACATACCATCCCATCCTGTACGATGATGCCCCCCCACCCCAGCCAACCATTCACCTGACCCCCTCCCACCGCTGTCCTTTGTTCCGGGAATACGGTCCCCTCTTACCCCCTCTGTATCCCACAGGCTGTGGCTCCAGTGGCCTATGATTTATAATTCATAGGGGCCGCTTTTATATGGGACCTTAGACTACCTGATACCCTGCCACTGGGCCCGTCCTGGGACAGTGGGAGGGGGGCTCTTCGTTACGCCTGGCACCGGAGCACTAACATGACACCCACCTCTTTGAAGCCCCTTTGTGCAATAGGACTGTATGTAAATTGGCCTTAATGATTTATGTTTCCCAGTCCCAAAGTCACTGAATCGTCTTCCTTGAAATTGAAGCTGTTGCTTTCCTTTTTTTTTGCAACCATATGGCTTTTTACCAACTTTCTCTGATTCTCTTTTCCTCGTTCATCCTCTCTTTTGCTCTCTCTGCTGCTCTACTTTCCGACAGAGACACATATAACCATTATCTCACAACTCCCCCCCCCATCCTGCGGTAAATGAAAGTTTTTATTTCTTCTGTTAAAGGTTTGTTTTTCTTCTCCTTTCTTTGCTATTCTTTTCTTTTCACTGAGAAGACGGCGGCGTTCGCTCGGCGCTCGCTCGCTCGCTCTTCCTCCTCCAGGATGTGTGAGCTGGGGGTGTCTCAGGGTATACACATTACTTCCTCTCCAGTGCGCTCCCTGACTCTGACCTCCCCTGCATACCGGCGAGGTCTCCAACCCAGGCTGAGCTCCGTGTTCGGCTCCTCTTGGCCTTGGGCTCTGCGTGGCCTCCATGCTCCACTGGCTGCCTGAACCCTGGCGAGCCTCCAAAAGGCCAAACACTGTGCTTGTGTTGTAAGATGCCCCACCACCCACCAGTGTCTCTGGTGCAGTGGGGGGGGGGGGGTGCTTGGTAGGGGGGGGGGTGAGGGGTGGGTGGGGAGGGGTTCTTGTCGGATTGCCAGCAGCAGGTTAAATGACAAAGAGAGGGCAGCTCAGCGTGGATCAGAGGCATGTATTATTGTTGTTGTTGCTAAGTGCTCCGTGCACTAATTATTCCTCCCTCATTTGCAAATGGGTGCTGCCACCACTCATTTGCATATCAATGGGGGAGAACGGAGGCTATGATGTCAAGGAGAGGGGGTTAAGCGTGTGGCTATAAGCCTGGGCAGCACATGGGCCATCATCCCGACAACAAACAGAACCCCCCCCCACCCCCCACCCCCCTCCCCTATACCCTCATCCCTACGATGACGTGACACCCCCCTACTGCAGCGATTACCAACCTGTGGGCCAGGGTCCACTGGTGGGCAGGCAGGTTGTTGCCAGTGGGCCCCAAAATAATTGGCAAAACACTAAGATTTTGATGATAATATAATATTAATATAAAAAAAAAATATGCAAAAAAAAAAAGTCATGGTATTCTTTCTTGTGATAGCGATAAATAGGGTAAATAATGTTAGTTGCATTGATCCAAGCCGGAACACAATCGATTGATTGATCATTAAAATAAACATGGTGTGAAAATGCACGCGGTCCACCCATCTGCCCACCGTGTTAAGTGGTCAGATGCTTTCGAGATTTTCAAGTGGGCCCTGGATCCATAAAAGATTGGGAACCACTACCCTACATGCGTCAGGCTAATTAAGAGACCAAACAGAATGGGAGACAGGGTGCTGTTTGTGGTGGTGGTGGTGTTGGGTGCAGAGCAGGGCGGAGGCAGATCAACGCGGAGAAAAGCTCTCCGTCAAATCAGCACGTTGCCCCTGGATTAGTACAGTTGTAGCACAACTCCTCGCTCCGTGGAGATCATTTAGGCAATTACCAAGAACAAAGTCCGCTACATGTACTGAACAGCTCACTTCAAAGGCCTGTACCAGACGAACAGTTACAGTTATACTGGTCAATTTCCATACAAGCACCCACCAGCCCCCCCCCCCCCCCCCCCCAGCCACCCCTTCTACCCCACGCTCTCCTCCTCTGCTTATGCCTCCAGGCATTTGGACTGTGCTAATGAACATAACAACCCCTCTGCACCCAAAACTCACACTCCTAGCTATGATGAGAAGTTCTCTGTCTCTCTTTCCCCTCTCTCCCTCTCCCTCTCTCTCCCTCTCTGTGTGAAACACAAAGACCAGTGAGACACAACAATGACTGTCAGACACTAGCCTTAAATTTGTCTGCTTCCATGGGTTGTAAGTCAGGCAAGGTTAACCACGTAAACCCTACATACTGTACTTCATCATACAACAGAAAACAAAAACAGCCAATTCGAAAATGTTTGAATTTGCCCCAAATAACTAGGATGCCAGGGATAATATGGTTAAAAACTAAATGTGAGCATTTTAAATTCTTTATGCACATTTTGTCGGTTAGAAATGCAATGCAATGCATCATGCATCACATCATCCATTTATTTGATATGAGAAATGTGTGCTCAAGATGTGTCAAGAAAAGGAACAACACCAATACCAGTGGAATAACAACAACTTTCATGGACCAACATAGCTCTAAAGTTGTTTGGAAGTTGTTCTATTAGTTGAGTAGCAAAGAGATGGTAAAGCTATTCTAATGAGACTGTCTGTCTGTTTGTACTGTACGTATGTCACACTGTCTGCAATAACTCAATATACTGTATCATCATCAAATCACAACACAAGGCCATGAAGTGTCATACATTACATCTCTAACTCAGTATCTGATATATGGTGCAATGTAGTAAAAGGTGAAAGGTCAAGGTCGGTGATGAGCCACGAGTCAGCTACAGTATTCTCACCTCTAGGTTGACCTTGTACATTGACGGTAATGTTAATGGGTGTGTGTGTGTGTGTGTGACTGCGTGTGTGTGTGTGTGTGTGTGTGTGTGTGTGTGTGTGTGTGTGTGTGTGTGTGTGTGTGTGTGTGTGTGTGTGTGTGTGTGTGTGTGTGTGTGTGCGTGAGTGTGCCGTGCGCATGCACATGTAAGTGTTAGACATCCAAAGGGAAGTTCCTCTGAGGATGACAAGTTTTGATTGAGGATACCTCTACTGTCCTTATCCACAGTAAAACCCTGAATCACTGCATCTCTCTCTCTCACACACACACACACACACACACACACACACACACACACACACACACACACACACACACACACACACACACACACACACACACACACACACACACACACACACACACACACACACACACACACACACACACACACACACACACACACACAGCTCCGGCCTCGGCCCGTCTAATCAGACTGGGTCATGTTTTATTGTAAAGATCCAAGACAAACATACAAGCAACCAGATCCTCCACTCAGGATTGAGTTTCTAATCATGCACTATAAATTATTCAACCCAGAAAAATCTGCCCTCCCCAAATGTTTATCGATGCGGGACGGACCGTGTCAGCCCGGTGACATGGATATGATATGGATGCTGCCATCAAAGTTGGGAAGGAGACGCAGGGTGAGGAGACGGGGGTTGGCCCAGGTCAGAGAGCCAAGGATAGAGGAACCTCAGCCATGGACGCAATCGATTGACTTTGAGGATCCAGAGGAGGAGAGAGACAAAGGAGCCATGAAAGAGACCAGACGCAGAAATTAAACTAAGTAAACTGCAGAAGGTAAAACAACGGCATGAGAAATCGACATTTGTTGATGTGTGTGTGTGTGTGTGTGTGTGTGTGTGTGTGTGTGTGTGTGTGTGTGTGTGTGTGTGTGTGTGTGTGTGTGTGTGTTGTGGGCGAGACAGAGATAAAAGCATGGGAGACATGAATAATTATGGACTGGACATACATATTGTATGAATATTCTATAGACATTAATAATTATATTAATATGAGACTGGACATACATAATGTACGTATACTATATACAGAACAAATACACTGTACATATATACACAGTGTATATATTGATATACACTTATATGTGTGTGTGTGTGTGTGTGTGTGTGTGTGTGTGTGTGTGTGTGTGTGTGTGTGTGTGTGTGTGTGTGTGTGTATGCAGCATATTACTATCATATTATTATAACTTTATTATTAATACTAATAAGGACAGATCATGTCATGAGAAATGACGCTTCGGTGCATAGCAGTCATAATGGTAATGATAGGGTTTTTTGTGATCTATTCACATCCCGTCTTTGATGTGACAACACTCATATCCACCTTAATGTAACACACGCCCCCCTTAGCTCTGATAATATAAAATAATGCATTCTCTAAATGCATTACATTCACATGTGGAAATATAATATACCATACACATCTTGATCCCCCTCCCCTCTCTTTCTCATTCTCTCTCACTTCGTTTTCTCTTTTCTCCATATCTCCACTATTAGATCAGAGTGGGTGTCAGAGAAATTGGCCAATATGTATTTGTTGGAGATGCAAAACTGTTTAAATCTTTAATAAAACAACAAGGATGAAATATCAGACATCAGCTGCTAGGCATGAAGGACAGGGCATTTATATTGTGTCATTTTATGGCGTGTGATATTGTGTCCGCATGCGCACGTGTGCTTTGTGTGTTCATGCATACTTGCCCTTTAAGTTAGCAAATTGATATATTATTATTATCCGAGTTATTTGGCTCCTCTTGAGGAATCTCCAGTAGTGGTACCAGGGGCCACACTTAATTCACTCCTGGCAGCAATTCCTCAAACGTTTTACAAATGATCTTAACGGGTTATTGGCTTAATACCTAAATAATGCTATGTTTTGAAGGGAGCTGTTGTTACACAATGTAAGATCACTTAGCAGGGGGGCATGGACAGCCCTGTTCACAAATGAGATATAAGTTATTATGCGAGTATCATCACTATGTATCTATAGTGGATGAGTATAGCTTTAATAATATGGAGATTCTCTCCCTCAGGGGAGACTACTGGAATAGCTCCAAGACAAATAATTGGAGCCATTTTGTCTACTTTTCATGACAGCTTGTGATGGTAGGGCTTTGTTATGTTTACATGTGCCACGCATTAAAAGGTAAACATTCACTGACTAGAAGGTACATAGTAGGGAAGATGAGTAAAGCTTTGGGAAGGCATTTTCATTCTCTAGTCCTAAAAAGCATCCCAGGAAAAATAATGAAAGAGTTCATTAAACATAAAGGCCTTTACACACCGGAGGCGTGACGAATAAACCATATGAAAATATGGTTTATTTTGCATCCAAACTATTCCTATAGTTGATGCTTCATTCATACTGTACAGGTTGATGCCTTCATTCACAGTTGCCACCCCCTAGCTTTCACATTTAACCTTTTTAACCCCACCGTCTTTTATTCATATTTCCTCCATTCATTCATATTTTCCTTCTTTCTGCAACCATACATTCATGAATCACTTTAAAACCGGCCTCCCTATTTTGGGAATGTCATTACAGGCAATTTGTGTTTCTTTTTATATAAAAGAAAATAGCAGATCTACAAGCTCACAATGCAATGATCACATTGCAATGTGTTGAGCTTGTCAATTGGCATTCTTTGCTATTTTTTAAATCAGTCTTAAGTTGTCACTTTTCTGCCACCCTGTAGTTTCTTTTTGGTGAAATGATGCCTCTGTTTACCCCCATGTTAAAGTTATGTGTGGGTGTATTCATGACACAAAATATATTTTTCTTTCAGGCAAATTAATGACACCCAAAAAATTGCCAAGATATGTAGGGACCTTTAAGCCCTCTTCTGTACCTGGTCATATGAAAAATTGCACAAAAAAAAGTAGCACTGCTGTTTTTGGAATAAACAAAAAGAAATTGATCATTTTTGGACATTTGTGACTGGGTCTGGAGGTTAGGTCCACAAGTCGGCCGTTATGAAACAGCAATAACAAGCAAAATAGTTTTTTTTTGTGTGTGAAAAGTTTCACCTAGAATGTCCAAAATAGGGATGCTAGGGAGAAAATGGTGATGAGATCAAAGAATCTTTAATGCGTGTGCGAGACAAAAAGAGCTGTTTAGCAAAACTCAGGGATATGGCTTTATGATGCATTTGACTCTTATCTCAATTCATACAGGTACTGTATCTGCGTGTCTATATTAGTGTGTGCGTGTGTGCGTGTGCATGTGAGTGTGTGTGTGTGTGGGGCTGAGGCATTCGAGTAGTATTACAACGACACTAGAGTACTCTAGGATGGACGGTGTGCCTGCAGGTGGATTAAGGTTTTTTCCGCATGTGATCCAAGCAACAGAGTAGCAATGCTGCAACACCACCCACCTGCTGTAAGATAATAACCCTGTTTGAATGAACGCTGACTAAATGTTTGACATGGCAGAGAGAGAACTACGGAACAGCAACCAATGGAGAGGTTGGGTCATTTGGATGCTGTTTATAAATGGTTTGCTTGACCACAAATAGCATGTTGTTAGGACAGATGTTTACCTGGTATCCTACTTTAGTTACTTTGTAGCACTAACATGGTTTTCTTTGCATTCTATTTACATGGCCGTTTACCCTTTTGTTCATGACATTTACTCTGATCTTGCACTTGTAAGATGCTCTGGATAAGAGCATCTTCTAAATGCTTAAATTGTTGGAAGAGAGGTATAAGGGCTGCATATGAAATCTAACAAAAAACAACAACAACTGTGTACACCAGGGAGAAAATGATTATGAGATCAAAGCATCTTTAACGTGTGTGCGAGACAAAAAGAGCTGTCCAGCAAAACTCAGGGCTATGGCTTTATGATTATGATGCATTTGACTCTTACCTCATACAGGTATCGGTGTGTCTATCAGTGTGTGCGTGTGCGTGTGTGCGTGTGTGTGCGTGTGTGTGTGTGAGTGTGTGTGAGTGTGAGTGTGAGTGTGAGTGTGCGTGTGCACGTCCGTGCATGTGTCCATAAGTGTTTGTGCGATGTTTCAATCATTGTAATGTTCTTCATTCTATCCTCTGGGTGGTAGAGAAGCAGGGTGCAGTCTGAAACATTGCATCGAGCACGCCGGGATGATATCAACTTCACAGGATGGTCTGATTGTTGTTGCCCCTGCATAGCAATAATAATCACCATTACAGAACGCCAGTCTGGCTGTGTATCACCACACGCATATATAGAAATGTACCCTTTAATTCATTACATCAATGGTACCATAGTTGTTTGTGTTGAGTATATGCAGTTATATACGGTACATACTGTGTGTGTGTGTGTGTGTGTGTGTGTGTGTGTGTGTGTGTGTGTGTGTGTGTGTGTGTGTGTGTGCGCGCGTGCGTGTCTCTGTGTGTATGTGTATGTGTGGTCGTGTGGTATCTAAATGTTGGTCTTCTTATCCGCCCCTCTCTGATATTTGATTACCAGAAATGCTGTGCTAACCGTACATAACCCGACAAGACACGCGTTGCTTATCTCCCTCCGGCCGGCACCGTATCTTTGCACACGGTATTACAACCAAATGCATAACATGTCAATAACTAAATCACCCCCTCCGATCCCTATCTCGAGCATAACTAACCGTATCTGTCATTTAACTTCTAAAGTCTAATATGCAGCCCTCGCCGGCCGTTATTGCTGTATCAGTCAGAGCTGTAACATCGTGGCACGCCCGGGAGTTAAAGCGCCCCGTGCCTCGTGCGTGTTGACAGTGACGGGGTGGCAGCAGCCGCGATGCAGGATGTGTCTCTCTCCACAGACCAGGCGCAGGGCCAATCAGGCAGCCTGACTCCCATCCCCACAGGGGCACTTTGACCCTCTCATCTAAATATTACATGAATAACATGTGCAGGGTTTCCTGTACTGAGTTAACCACCGCTGATAAAGACACATGTTCCTCCCCTGCATTGGGACCGGATATATTTAGCATGTGTCCTGAGTCAATGACACTGACATGCTTGAGTCTATCTATATACGCTGGGAGCTGCTATATCATGTGCCTCGTTTATACTCAGTCACACAAAGGTGTCGCTTGCCGCAACATTTTGATTTAGTTTTAGTCATTTGAATAAAATTACATTTAGTTGTAGTCATATTTCAGTCATCTGAAATGTTTTAGTATTTGTCTAGTTTTAGTCGACTAAATCTACAGTTGATTTAGTCGACTAAAATGTATTTTGGTGGTGCCTTGATGACGTCGTAATGGCTGATTTTACACTTGGTTGCATGCTAAAAATAGTAGATCTACAAGCTCGCAACACGTTGTGAGCTTGTAGATCTGCTATTTTCTGAGCACAACACACTAGTTCTACTGGATCTCTTCTCCACTAGTCCCTCCCTAACATTTTAGTCTAGTTTTAGTGCTGTATACATGATAGTATGGTTGCTGTGGGAACCATAATAAGCAGCATAAGGAGCTTAATATGTGCATATGATATTGTAAATTCAGGTCCAGTTCATTATCTATCATAATATCGCTTTTCTTGTTCCTGTAATTATTATAATTACTACAGTATGATTATCCATGAGTGCAGCTCAGTAAAACAGAACATTCTAACATTATTATCACAGCACAAGCCCTGGCATCACCTCAACTACACCTCAATCACCTAAGTACTTACCTAAATACTTGTGTTTATATGTACTGTATACAGTAGATGCCCACAAATAATGTCTGGGATGTACAGTAGCTGAACTGTCCTGAGCATCAGAGGAGTATACCACTTCTGTCAATATATGTTCTGTATCAAAGGTTTGGATTCCCTGCAGTTCTATGAACATGTAAACATACAGGGTAGGCTAGTGCTGGAAAGTGAGAAAGTGAGACCGAGACAAGACCAAGACCAGAATGATTTTATCCTAATCGATAACTTGACCAAATAATTATGTTTTTCCAAAGTTTTCTGTTTAATGAATTTAAGTAAAATACAAATAGATTACTACAGTATATACGTCAGAGAGGGCAATCTTTTGATCTGAAACATTGCAATTATAATTTACTGACTGGAAGAGGACATAATTGGGTATAATAAGATAGTTTATAAGCTAAATATGTTTTTCACATAAAAAAAGTAATTCATACGAGAATAAATTATCCCAAAAAATCAAAGAAAATAAACTTCACCCTTATAATGACAGTAAATCTCTTAAAGCTGGCAACTTTGGAGAAACTCTCAGTCTTGGACCAAGTGGTCCCAGACCAAGTCAAGATGGAGTAAAACTGCAGACGGGACCGAGATGAGACAGAGACCATATGAATGTGAGACCAGTCTCGAGTACAACCCATACCGAGGCACTTTACAGTTCCCTGACAAACGCGTGGATACAACTAAATTCCTTAAGATCAGAAAGCGTTGGATTTTCCCCTCTTCTCCCTGGGAGAACGCTCTACAACATTAACTGTAATCCCTCTGATCTATATCAGTAATTGTGGTGCATTAGTGCTAATTATGGCAACAGCATTGATAATCCTGTTAATACCCATCAGATAGGCAGCGCTATCAGGGTCAGGGCGGGGAGTCAGGCAGAGGAGAAGAGACTGTTGTATGGATCCAGTGCATTTAAAAAGCACAGAAAGTCTGATCAGAGGAAGAAAACACACTGTAAAATCCTCAGTGTTAATTATGGGCCCCCTTGGTTGCATGTTGCAAACTCTATGAGTTAAAATAACATGGGCGATTTTACTGTGCAGTATGCAAGGAAACACACAGATTCTAGTGCACACTATACAATCCTGAAACCTAATTTAACCCTGGTCGTGTATTAAAAAAAAGACCCGTGAGGGATTTTACAGTGTGACAGAGCACAACCAGACAACCATGATAAACAGAGTGACAGTGCACAACGGGTTGTTTTCAACACTATGACAATACGGAACGCTCGGCTGCAAACTTATTCCACTGTTTTTAATTATAGTGTATAGTGGTTGTGAATTTGTAACTCTGTGTCAAATATCGTTTGACCTCTTCTGGCATGTACATACATAAGTCTGTACCAGCCTAAAAAATACATGTGCCTGCCTATCTTATTACATTTCTTCTCTCTACAATCTACCATAATCAAACTACAATACAAAACAGTTCAAAATAATATCAGCAACCAGGCAGGACATGTAAAAATGCATTGTTATTTCTAAAGACAGTTAGAGATTAGAAGCACAGTGAAATACACACTGTTAATCTAACCCTGAGAGTGTAATTTAACTCTGTGTTAGATTAACACACACACACACACACAATGTGGTTTACCTCCCCGCTTTAAAGCAACGGGCCTGCCTGCTTCCAATCCTACAATGCCAAATCCAGAGTTAACCCATTCAATCCAGGAACGCATCTGTGCCATTTTAGATTTCTTTGGCTATTCAAAAATAGCAGATATACAAGCTCATAGTGACCATTTTTAACTCAAATCTTTGCTTCTGGGGGTCCCTGGAACAACATATTTTGATGGGGGGTCCACGGCTAGATGCATACCATTTTGGGGGTCCTTGAGATGAAAAGGTTTGAGAACCACTGATATAGAAACATACGTTTTTCAAAAAACTGTTAAGATTGAGAAGACATTTGCAAAAAAAATGCAGATCTACAAGCTCATAGCGCGGCAATCGGTTCCGTGCTATGAGCTTGTATATCTGCTATTTTTGAATGGCCAAAGAAATCTAAAATGACACAGATGCGTTCCCAGATTGAATGGGTTAAAGGGATACGCAGGATTTTGCAGTGTACTGCTCTTCGCTCACCTCCCTCCTATTCCCTCCTCATCCTCTCCTCCACACCCCCCCCCCCCGCCCCCCCATCTGACTAGAGGATGCTGGGAAACCTGATTACTTTAAACATGAGGCTAGACGGGATCTGATGGAGAACCGGAGATAAAAAAATAAATAAATAAACGGCCACAGAGAGACAGAGAGAAAATGGATGAAAGGAGAAAAAAAATAGAAAAAAGATGCAGATCAACGGCGAGTGGAGGGCAAATTCCTCCCGTGTCCATCTAAACTAAGCCCACGGTAACACCCAACAAAATGGCCTCCCTCAGCCCATTTACAATTCAAGCTAGTGCTGTCACACTGCATTTGATTAAAACTCTTAAGAAAATAGGCAATCACCGGCATCACGTTAATAGCTGCTCCTTCGTTAACTTGAAAATAAATCATTTTGGACTACATCGTGTCACGTTGTGCAGCATTTAACCACTTGAACCCCAGCATCCCTATTCTGGGGGGAACATTAGCCAAGAATAGTCGATCCACAAGCTCACAACGCAGAGCGCTGCGACACGTTGTGAGCTTGTAGATTGACAATTTTTGGCAAAGAGATTTGGTGTAGACGGGGGGAAAAAGGCTAGTCTAAGTGCAGTTATAACTCAGGTCCGTTTCACTAAGAATAGAGGGTTTAAGTGGTTAACGTCGGACCGCAATAGGAGAGACAAGACTGAAAGGAGCGGCAGGAATTGACTGATGAAAAAAGAAAAGTTAACTTTTTCTTATTTTCCCTTCGTTTTTGCCCGAGGTAGGATGTTTAGTGGTAGAGAGAGGAAAACTCGGGCGATGCTTGAGCTCCTTCATCCTGCTTATTACAGCCTCTCTGTCCTCAAGCCCTTTTCTGCGCCTCACTATTTTAACTACACCTGTCATTTGCGGTCCAGTCATTTTACCTCTCTGCTCCCCTCCCTCCCCGCTTACAGGGACTGTTAACCGGGCCTGTCTGTCATGCAGGGCTGGGGCTGGATGTGGGGATGTGGGGGAGTGGGGGGGGGGGGGGGTAGATTGAGGCTGGGGTGAATGGTAAGAAGGGTGCAGGGGTGCAGGGGTATAGGGAGTGATTTTGGGAGGAGGGGCTGTAATGAGCTTGCGGCGATGCAGGGCGATTGGAACACTGTGCGGTTGGTTCTTCCCTCCACTGTGAGGCATCCATCTTAACAGACGCAGTGATGGAGGGAGAAGGAGGGAAGGGAAGGTGAGAGGAAAGACACACTGACAAAGAAACACATGGAGGACTTGATCTTTCTCTGCACCTCATGCACTGTGACATATTTTCATTTATTTTCTTTCTATCTGTCCTTCTTGCTTTTTCTTCTCTTTACTTATTTTCTTTCTTTCTTAATTTTTTTCTTGTTCCTACATTTTGTAAAGTACATTGGAGCAGCATTAGCATAAGAGAAAACTATCTAACTGATGATGGGGGTGTGTGATGCTTGCTAGAGTTCATCTATTCTATGCACATGCACTACAAATGTTCCTGAATTAAAAAGCAAATATCATCAAACCTGTTAACAGTTCGAAAGGTCTCCCCTCCATGGGGTTCAAGGCCAAAAGCTGGGTGAAGCTGGGTGAAGCAGTGAATGATATAAAACTTGAAAAAAAACTAGAAATAAAATAAATTAAAAGAGTTAGGGAAAAAAAAAGGTGGAAAGGTCAATGAACCAAAATAGAATATTGAGTATGCATGGAATAATTTTGAACTGGAGCAGTGCTCAGTGTGAGTTCATGCATTCTGTCATGTTTATGTTTGAGATTCAGCTACTTCGTGAGCGGGGGTTTCAAGTTATGCATTTTTGGAGAGGTCCTCATGGATGGAATTTAATGAACCAACGGTTAATTAGTATGCACAAGGACAAACATAACCATTAGCAAAATACATCCTCGCAATACAGAATAACAGAACCCTCAGGGTTTATATATACATTTTGTTTGCAATATAGAGCACTGCACTACGTCCTTCTGCAGAGTTAAGGCTTCCTTGCTGCTTTGCAACTTTTAAATTTCACAATAACTCAAACATACATTGCATCTTCCCAGTACACTTGGCAACATAACTGTCAAACTATAGTACTGCAGTATATCGCTGCTATTCCTTGTATAAAAACAGTCAATTTGAGCTGGAGCAAATATACCCAATGCAAGGAAATAAAACACAGTATAAATAGTTGGACTAAACCTTGGGCATCTAAGGTAACGAACACTTAACACTAGAGTATGTAGCCATCTAAAAGCATACATTAGACAGACATAACATTATCGCCCACCATAATATATATATGAGAGAGAGAGAGAGAGAAAGAGAGAGAGAGAGAGAGAGAGAGAGAGAGAGAGAGAGAGAGAGAGAGAGAGAGAGAGAAACACACACACAGACAGACAGACAGACAGACAGACAGACAGACTGACAGACAGACAGCTACAATACAGGCCAGAACGACTCTCAATACAGAGGAGTGAATAAACAGACAGTGGCAGATAGCTAGCTGGCTGCTGATGCTTTATTATTTCATTAAGTGTAAATCCTGTCGGTGATCTTCCACCCCCACTCTGGTCCGGTCCTGGAGCTCCACACTGAGCAGGTTAAATTATAATTTAATTACCAGGCCTTAGCTGCATAAGCTGCTTGGGAGCACTGGACCCCCAGAATAATTTGAAAAGATGGCGTCTCTCCCCTCATCTGCCTGCCCCTGATCCACCAGGACTGGGCCCCTGGAGGCCATCTTCTATAGCCGCACCTAATTATGTCCCCCAAATCAGACACCTATTAAAGAAAAATATCAGTAATTAAGTTGGAAGGGATTTTCCCCCCTCTTTTTTTCTCTCTTCTCTTTTAATTCTTCTTTTGACTTTTTTCTCTATAAGTGTTAGCAGAGAGCTGTAGGCCCGAAGGGGCTATTACCAACACAGATAAACAGATACACAGTAAAATCCTCAGTTAATTTAACTCTGAGAATAAGCAAATGGATTAAATTAACACTGAGGATTTTTCTGTGTAGAGTCCTGGTGAGAATTACTATTTTTTTACTACTTAAGTATTTTTTAAAGCAAGAACTCCGGTGCTTTATGCCCCCCCCCTCATGTTTACTGGACATATGTTTTATTGCTACTGTGTTGATGTCTTGTTTATTATTGTTTGTTATTGTGTGTATTTAAATGTCTCGATGAATTGAATACACAGGACCACAATGGAAACAAGCCCTTAGGGCTTTTTGTGTTATCATTCTAGCACCATTGTATAATCATACCACTGTACTCTTTTCAAACTGTTAATAAAGTATTCAATCAATCAAAAAAATACACATTTGACAGAGCAAATTTCACTTGTTGAGTAATATTCGACCCGGAGTACCTATGCTTTGACTCAAGTACTGGGGTTGAGTACTTTGTCCACCACTGTGTATGAGTGAGTGACAAATAAACCCCTCCTCTGATTGCTGATGAAATAAAGCTAGCTGGTCATTAAGCTGCTGGTATCACACACAGACTAGTGTCTGTAAGTACTGTATAACTACTGAAACAGTATGTAGGAGAAAAACGGAAAAGAGTACAGGCTGTGATCATGCATGTTGTGCAATCGGAAGATTCAAGAAGAATAATACAACATTTGTAAATCAGGTTTGACAGCCATTGAGAGGGACGTTGCCAACTGTTTTATTGTATTGTAAACAAAGGAGGAATATCTTCTCAGATGAACTTCCTTTGTCTGCATTTATTAGAATATAAATATGCTACAGCTAGTACTGTTTTATTATCCCTTGTCAGAAGATCCTTCACCAGGAATGAATCATTTATGAAGGGATTTATTTTCAAAGGAAAATAAAATCATCAGGTCCGATGGTAAGAACTATAAGCATATAACTGTTCCCTGTGTCTGAGTAATGGTGTCATTTTCTTTGTGCTAATTTGACACCGCTAAATTGCAAATTTGATCCCAAAAAGAGGCATTATACAGGGGTTGTGTGGAAATGTAATTTGAAGAAATCGAGGATCTAATTCAGTGATCCAATGAAAAGTAGTCATTTGCCATTCATATTGCTTTCATAACAAAACCATAGCTTGGTTTAACTCGGTCATGTCAGGAGAGAGCTGTATGGAACCTCTCTCCATATGAAAGGCTCTTTTGTAACTCTCCCATTTTTGTCTTCTTCCCTTTGAGACAAAGTTAAGTAAATACAGGAGATATAATGAAGAGAAAATGAGCATCACCGCTCTGCACAGTTCAATCTCAGGGACAATTGCAGCATTTTGGGGTAAAATTGCTAGCAGCACCCACCACCCCTCCAAGCACCCTCCCCAAAACGCACGCACGCACGCACACACACACACACACACACACACACACACACACACACACACACACACACACACACACACACACACACACACACACACACACACACACACACACACACACACACACACACACACACACACACACACACACACACACACACACACACACACACACACACACACACACCTCTCACCCCCTCCCATCCCATAATCCTCCAACAAGGAGACAGGGCCATCTCTGTCCATGCAGACCCCCTGCCCAGAGGGACCCTGCCAAGGCAAATTAGACCAAAGGAGGGTGTGTGTGTGTGTGCTGTGTGTGGGGTGCTTTGTTTCGCAGCACTCTTCGAACAGAAAAATAAAAATCCAAAATTATGTCGAGTTGGAGCAATTTGACATGCTGTGATAACTGCTCTGAAAGAAACTTCTTTGACAGCTTTGAAAAAGAACATTTTCCACCACACACACAAAAAAGGGGGCTGTCAGTTGAAAAACAGGCTACAAAAGACCGACAAACTCATTAAGTTGTTTAATTACGCCTCGTTCTTTTTTTCTTCTCCTCTCTTCTATCCCTCATCTCTGTCAATACAGTACAGCAAAAAGACTCGGCACCATTCAAAGTAGCTGGAACTCTCATTAGAACTCTCTCTCTTTCACAGGCTTTTGTCGACTCAACGTTGTGAGAGCTTGTAGAATGGCTATTCGCGCAACACCGTCGCAGGCTTTAGTCTTCTCAGTGCTTCATTTGCTCGTAACTTTGTCCCTTTCCCCTTTGTACTTGCGCTTTATTTTGTTGCTTTTATTTCTACCAGAACATTCTCTGCTGTTCCCCCCCCCCTCCCCTTTCTCTCTCCCACTGGCTGCCCACCAGTCCAATGAGTTTAGTTGTTGTCTCTGTGTTTTTGTCAGCCTGTTGTATAGACGGCCCAGTTGTCCTCTCAGGGAAGTGATGTTGTTTGACCACAGTTCACTAGCTATACCTTTTCCCTGCTTCCAGACACTTTACTTTTGGAGGGAAAAGTCAGCCACTATTGGATGTACAATCACAGGGGCGAACAGAACATACACAATCAGATTCACTGACAGAAAGAAAATGTCCTGTTTATCTCTTAGAGAGGACCCGGCAGATGGAGAAATGCATTCTCTCTGCAAATAAGAAGTATATTGTGCGAGCATATGCCTGGGTGTCCATGTGTGTCTGTGTGTCCATGTGTGTCTGTCTGTATGTATGTGTGTGTGCGTGTTTATGCGTACTTGTATTAATATACTTTTGAGGGGCAAATGTCCCCAGAAGTATATAGTAGAATTTGATAAATATATATCGTGAGGACAGTTTTCCTGGTCCTCATAAGAGAAATGGTTGTATTATGGTTAAAGATTTTTTTTAAGTTACTCTTACAATTAGGAAAATGTTCAGGTTAGGGTCAGTATTAGACATTTAGAGGTTAAGTTTAAGGTTTGGAGTTATTCCTGATTTAAATATGTAGTTGCACGCCGGCATCGCGTGCTGACAATAGCAGATCTACAAGCTCACAATGCATCGCAGCGCAGTGTGTGGGTGTGTGTGTGTGTGTGTGTGTGTGTGTGTGTGTGTGTGTGCATGCATGCATGCATGCATGCGTGCGTGCGTGAGTGAGTGCCTGTGTGTGTGTGTGTGTGTGTGTGTGTGTGTGTGTGTGTGTGTGTGTGTGTGTGTGTGTGTGCACGGACATGCGTGAGTGCGCGTGATTTCTTGCACATGTGTACAGCAAGGGTGATCTTGGGTTAGCTTAGGAAAAACGCATAGCAATACATGAAATACTTTGCCATGTGACTCGGCCATTACCTCTGTGACATCCGGTGGAAACAGTTTACTACAGCAGCTCACCAAGTTCTCTAACAGAGTTTATAGATGTCACCCTGCTCCTGGAGACCGTGTACGGATGCAAACACCAACTATTTCTTCTGTAATAAAATATTCTTTTCCAATACACATTTCTTTTTTTTGCCATTGTCTCGTCTCAGTTGATTCCCAGCACAGGCTATTGGGCTGACATTTATTCTTTGTGTGCGCTGTGCATGCTTCTATGCCCCTATTTTATAAACCCAGCAGACCTCCTCTGTCTAAACTCTTTGCCTTTCCAAGCCTTTCATGAGGAGAGTTTTGCAGGTTAAAATGAATTCTGAACTCTTTGTCACATGCGGAAAGGTAGTAAATAGCACAATCTCCCTTAGTCCTGCAGATGTGACAACAACAAGGGCCTGGCTTCAATATCTGCTCCCAAAATAAAGAAATAAAAAAATCAAGTCTAACATGTTCTCTACCTGCCATCTGCCAACAGCCATAACAGTTTATTTTTTTATTTGTGTACAAAATAAACAAAATTGCAAAGAGAAAAGGTTTCAAGACAGATTTCAGGAACTGCTTTGGCTTGTTTTTTACATCAATTATGTCATTTGTATCGAGTATAAGAAGATTGTGTGACAGAGTTTAACTACATTAACCCCGATGTCCCTACTTTGGGCAAACTTTCCACTTTCTTCTACATTTTCCTAAATTCTTAAAATCCTGGATCTAGATCAGCTGTATTTTTGTACAACTAAGTATACTGTAGGGCTTAAAACCATGTGAACCCTATTCAACCACTTGAACCCTAAAGCTCACAATGCGTTGTTGTGCGCTTGTAGATCTGCTATTTTCGCTGATGAAATTTGGTGTAGAGGGAAAAAGGAGGTAGTATAGACCTCATGCCTTTTTTTTTAAACATATTTTTATATTAATGTTATCCTCCCCCTGCCCACAGGTTGGGAATGGCTGATGTAGCGCTACTTTTAGTGCACCTGCCATCGCTCCCATGAAACCCTGCGATCCCGTCTCCCTGGTTCATTTAAATACAGCATCCGTTGTCATCTTGTCAGGACTTGTCAACAACCAAACAGGAAATGTGACTCTTTACTGGTCCCATTACCGCCTTTGACTGTTTTCACCACGCACCACCTCCTACACAGTAAAATCCGGAGTGCTAATTGAACTCTGAGAGTGTAGAAATAGTGTTCAATTAGCGGTCTGAATTTGACTGTGCATGCAGACAGTGCAGTCTGTCACCTCTTTACGTGTCACTCAGATGCCAGCACAGTGATTACACTATCAACACTTTGATGACAATCAATCCTCTGATTCAAAGAAAGACCACAATCTAGACACATACACTGTAAAAAAGACACTGTTAATTTAACTCTGAGAGTGGAGCTATTTTCTTTTTACTCAGTTAAATGTACACTCAGGATTTTACTGTGTGGCTCCTTTTACAATGAGCATTTAAAGGCATCAGTTGCTTTGAAAACAAAGGGAAACAAAAGCAAAAGAGACAACTTGATTTCAAAATCAATTCGATCCACTCGATAACATACCTCCCCACCGTTTCAAAATCAATATATTTTACATTCTTCATCCCTTGCCTGCCAATACCAATGACGGACGGGTATCAATAACGACAGCTGCATTTGTATCGGTGTCGTTTCAGCGGAGGAATCTATCCCTCGCCCACCCAGCAGCTACACAGCTCATCGATGCTGTTGGGCACAAACCTTGTATCTCCATATTTCAACAGGTTCAGGTTTTTTTTTTTTGTAAATTATTGCCCTACATCGTCAAACTGCAGTGTCACACAAAAGTAGCAAAAATAGCGGATCTACAAGCTTGTGACTTAGCAATTTTTGCTAATTCTGATCTTTAAGTGAAAGTGGTTAAGTGTGCCAGTTGGTTTTATAAATACTACTAAGTACTAATGAAAAGTATTAACAAGAGCTTGTGACTAAATAATAACTGCATTATATCCATTTGAACACAGGTCATTTTTTCTATTTTCTGAAAAGTAACGGTTTCGCATATACAAGGTTTCCAGCCGACAGCGACGTCATGTTCACTCGGGCGCGCACAGCACAGGATATTAGCTTCTCTAGCAGCAAATTTGCTTTTCACATCTCCTTCTTTCTTCTACGAAAACCCGTTCTTGGATGGCTTGTTATTGAGCTTAGTGTCCACAAATGCCATTGATCCGAGCCGCAACCTGGATCCATACTCGGCCACTTTAACACCCTCTCAGCGTGTTGGTAATACTAATCCTGCTCCACCGGCAGGCCCATTGATTTTATAGATTTCCCCCAAAGTTGTGATAATGATATATCATTGTTAAATTTGGTAGAACAAACTGCTTTGCCAATCTATCAATGTGTGCTTACAGGCAGTGATTCAGAGAGTGGCCGGTGACGCCAGTGGTGGAAGAAGTCAGATGTCTTTAAGTAAAAGTAGTAATACCACAATATATAAATACTCTTTTACAAGTACAAGGCCTGCATTCAACATTTTATTAAAGGGATATTTCACTTTCAAACATGTTTTGGGGTCATTTTCAAGTCAATGTCTACTCTCACTTTTGTGAGCACCCCAGACAGTTTTTAAGTTGCTTGATTCAGTATTTAGATATTAATTTGATCAGTTAGACTTTTAGACTGTTAGACTCATTTAAAACACACGTCCCTGGTTATGGTGACTGATATTGTCCTTCTAATGCGTAAAGGGGCTGCGTTTTTTGCGGGGCCAACCCCTCCGCATTTGACCATGTGTTTGTCCATCCGTCCGTCAGTCCATATGAGCATGGCATAAACAGCTGCAGCTGATTGCAACACAAAGATGCAACCAATTACCCTAATTGAACACAAACAGGAGACAGTGCAAGACATGCGCCACTTAAAGACATGTACACACACACACAAGCCAGCACTGCACACGTGCGCGCACGCACACGCGGGGGCCTAACACAGCACAGCGCCCACACATCAAATAGAGTAGTACCGCCTGAATACCAGCGCCCACACATCAATAGAATAGTACCGTCCGAATATCAGGGCCCACACATCAAATAGAGTAGTACCGCCTGAATATCAGCACCCACACATTAAATACAGTAGAACCGTCTGAATACCAGCGCCCACACATCAAATAGAGTAGTATCGCCTGAATACCAGTGCCCACACATCAAATAGAGTAGTACCGCCTGAATACCAGCGCATACACATCAAATAGAGTAGTACTGTCTGAATACCAGCGTCCACACATCAAACAGAGTAGTACCGCCTGAGAACCAGCACAAACTCATCAAACAGAGTAGGCACTTCCTTTTTTTGGAAAATGAAAAAATAATACAAAATAAATAAAATAATGAAAAAAGTAATTGAGAAAACACAGCCCACTCATGCATTAGAAGGACAATATCAGTCAACAGAACAAAGGACGTGTGTTTTCAATCAATAACATGGTTAAAATGGAGTTTGAAGTTACAATGGGTTTATATAGGAGGGGGGCATGTCTGATAAAATGAATATCAATATGAAGGAATATCTAAATACTGAATCAAGCAACTTGAAAACTGTCTGGGGTGCACACGAAAGCTTGAGAAGACGTTAAAATGACCCGTAATATGTTTAAAAGTAAAATATCCCTATAAAGGGATATTTCACTTTAAAAAAAACTTTGTGTCATTTTATCATCTACGGAGGCTTTTGTGAGCCCCCCAGACCGTTTTTAAGTTGCTTGATTCAGTATTTCGATATTTGATATTCATTTTATCAACATGTTAGATTCATGAAAAACACCCGTTCTTGGTTCTGGTGACTCACCCTGCCCTCCTAATACGCGACTCGAGGGGGCCGTGTTTTTTCGATTACTTTCTTAATTTCTTTTATTTTTTATTTTATTGTATTGAATATTTTTTTAATAAATGAAAAAAGTAATCGGAAAAACACAGCCCCCTCGCGTATTAGGAGGGCAGGGTGAGTCACCAGAACCAAGGACGGGTGTTTTTCATGAATCTAACATGGTTAAAATGGAGTTTGAAGTTATAAGGGGTTTGTATAGGAAGGGGGCGTCTGATAAAATTATCAAATCAAGCGACTTAAAAACGGTCTGGGGGGGCTCACAAAAGCCTAAGTAGAAGATAAAATGACCTAATTTTGGGGGGAAATGGAAATATCCCTTTAAGTAAAAGTACAAAAGTATTGGCATCAAAATAAGTGTACTTTCCACCACTGCCATGTGCCCACTTTACCTCACCACCATGAAGCCTTGTAGGCTCTGGATATTCCTGTCTGCTGCTCCACCTGACACGAACATGCACGCAGTGGAGTCAAAAGTACAATATTTGTCTTTGAAATGTGGTGGAGTGAAAGTCATACAGTAAGTATCCAAAAAATACAATTACCCAAGTTAAAGTACAGTACACCACTGGACATTTCACTCTTAATCACAACTGTAATAAACTCAGACTCAGTCAGCAGCTGGCTGGAGTCACTGTCCAGATCACATCACTATTCCGTCTATGATCCAAAAGATATGACTCATGACCAGTTTGTGTGGATGGCAGCTTAAGTTGACTCCTCTGGAAAAACTTCTGTATGTCCATAACGTTAGTCGTCTAGCTATAGCAAGCAATTGCTCACTGAGGTGTCAAAACTGAATGAAACACTTCTCCTTTTGCTTTTCGGCAGGGCCGGCAGGCTAGATGCCTGTTGGCGTATTGCTGTCTCTTACTGTTAGGAGTAGAGTAGTACTGCACAATGACACACAAGACGCCGGTCCAGTCAGAGAGACAGAAGGAAATGACAAAGTTTTTTAAAAACCTAACTTTCGGGGCTGTGGCCCCTAGAACCCCCCCCCCCCACACACACTCTGCCCCTGTACCACAGGGGGCTGTGCTGACATCAGTCTTTTGTCACAATTAAAGCAGCCTCGGTTCAATTTCCCAAGTGCTGTTCAAGCTTGCAAACTTCTGACACTGTGGTCATCTGCTTGCCTTCATACAATTGGAAATGCCAGTGGTTGTGTGCATGTCATACAGTATACATTATGCCCCAAAAGTGGACAGAACCTAGACGATGTCCAGTAAAACTGCTCCCTACAAGTACTGAGGAATCTAGGCCACTGTAGCCCAGGTATATCACATCCTGCCTCTAGGCTTGGAAAGGAAGGAATTGAAGGTGAATTAAAGCTAAATTAGTTATCATAGCCATCATCCACTGGCGTGCCTTTTTTTTTTTTCTTGTTGAAATTGTGCTCGAGTTTTTTTCCCCTCCTTTTTTTGGATGAGTTTCCGTCTCCCTCTCATCTTTCATCTGCGTGTGAAACTCTTGTGTCCAGGAGGCATCGGCGCTCATTTCTTTTCTACCTTTCACATTGCACCTCATCATACACTCCCCCACCTCCACAATGCTACGGAGACTAAATCGACCGTATTTCAGCGCTGACACTCCCCGCCCGCTCCCGAAAAGCCTTCAGAGAGGGAGGCAGCAGCAGAAAGCCCTGGCAGTTTGTTGTTTTTATTTAATGCATTTCTACTTCCATGTCATATTTTCTTCCCTTTAATTGATGCCCGGGCCGGGTGCTGGTGCCCAGCGCACCATTGAGAGGATGCTTTCTCCAAACAGGCCCTTATCTTGCTCTAATAGGCCGGGGTCTCCTCTGAGGCCCTCAGCTGTGTCAGGCCACCGCTGCCTCACTGCGCCTCCGGTTTGAACCCGTTTGCGTGTAGCCCATTAGTTCTCTCTCCAGGCCTCGCTATTCCCCGGCGTTCATCCCTCTGCCACCCCGCCTGCCCCCGCCTCCCCCTATCAGCCCCCCCCCCCCCCAAGCCTTCCCAGCCCTTTCTTTCACCTCTCCCCCACGCTCTCTTCTCCTCTCTTGCTCCCCAATGTTTCATCAGCTATAATATGAGCATGCTTTCACAGTAAACATTTTTCATCTCATTTTTCTGCGGCTATACCCTCCGCAGGCCCAGGCCTGTCTGGGTAATGTGTGTGTTTTTGGAGGTACTGTGGGCCGTTGCCTCACCCATCACTACCTGCCCTCTGCATGAGGCCTCTACCGTGCCCTGCTGCTGTGCTGTGCTCTGTGTGCTCTGTGGGTGTGTGTGTGTGTGTGTGTGTGTGTGTGTGTGTGTGTGTGTGTGTGTGTGTGTGTGTGTGTGTGTGTGTGTGTGTGCGCGTGGCAGTTTGTTATTTTCTGAAAGATCTTCGAGTTGTTTTTGAAAATGTGTACTTTTGAATACTTAAGTATTTTTAAAACCAACTAAGCCTACTCCAGTACTTTAACCCAAGAACCAATATGACTGAGCAACTTTCACTTACAGTGGACTGTGGAGTAATATTTGACAAGGAGCATCTATACTTTGGGGCGCAGTGGTAAAGTAGCTGCCCACCACCGTGGAGTATGGGGGTTCACATGGGCAAATTCTCCTTCTACAGCACTGCCACCCAGGATTGGAATAGTCTAACTCCATCCCTCAAAAAATGCAGTTCGCTGGGCTCATTTAAAAGAGCCTTAAAAAATCACCTTTCAGGAGGCCAAAAGAGGAGGTAGTACCATTTTCCTGTTAGACAGCAGACCCCCCCCCCTGTTCTTGCACATATCTTTTTCCCCCTTTTTTTTTTTTGTTGTTGTACATAGTGTTATTTTTTTTGCTGTTTTTTTTGTAATGTTATTCGAACTGTGGTGCCACTATATATGTCTATGAATTGAATACCAAGGCCCTCATTGGAAACAAGTCCGCAAGGACTTTTATGAACGGACCTGTTAGACAAAGCATTTTAAATGTAACTGTGCTGTTTTACATTTTTTGCCTAATAAAATATTCAATCAATTCAATCAATCAATCAAAGCATGGGCTGGGGCAGCACCTGTCAGCGGGGACTGCTGGGCGGAAGGAGTAGGACTCTACGTCTTCCCGGTGGGGGCTTCTCACTGGCAGGTGAGCCAGTAGCATACAACTGCAGTGACAACAAAAAGGCAAAAAAAAGGAGTATCTATAGTAACTTTGACTCAAGTATTGTGGTTGAGTACTTTTTCCACCACTGGAAACGTCCATTTCAGTAGAGTAGTGTTACATAATGAAATGTAATTAAGAAATGAAATGATGGTTGCATACAATGCAGTGAAATTAAGTATTTTTTTGGTGGTATTTTCTTGGTGGTCCTTGCTGCCTCCCAGCAAGGACCACCCAAAAACAACAACAATAACATTTGTGCCCGGCGGCTGGCCCCAACCCCATCAAATGCTGTGGGCTTAGCCCCAGACCCTGTCAACTCTGTTATCCAGCCCTGATGTGGTGTGCCTGAAAGCCACTGGTAAGTGTTGGAAAATTAAACTGGTCTGTGATCCATCAGAACCGCCTGCAACTGCTGCCAGTGAACGCCTGAGAGGGGATGAAAATTAAATTCCTTGTTGATGATGGCGGTGAGATTGAAAATGAGCAGCACTCGAACTGGCCTTGGAACAAATACGTTTCACGGGAAGGTCAAAACACACTAGACCACAGGTTCTCAAACCGGGCCGTCAATTGATTATGGCAAGGAGCCATACCTTGGCTCCCTGGTAAATATTAAAATGTGCTTGTTAAAATACAGATCAAGAAGAAATTCTGATTGAGAAAAGATTGTTAAAAATAAAACAATTGCAACGAAGGTAGCGGGTATCAGCAGGTAGCCTACTGCTTAGGAAGGACACTGAGTCTCTTGTAATGGCATGTGTTTTCATCAGGTGAAATGCATGGCTCATTCAGGAAAATGTTAATTTCACATATCCCAAATAATCTCAAGGCGGAACTGTTGTCAAACACTGTCTGACTTTGTCCATTGATTGCCTGTAGTTGGATTAAATTCTTTAGGTAAGACTTTTTGTAATGAAATATTTGATTATCTCTGTATTTGTTGCATTTGGACTTTAACTGGGGATCTTTTCTGTTTACTCAAGTAAAATACAGACTTTCACTTGAAACAGAGTATTTCAATATTGTAGTTTTGCTACTTTTACTTAAGTAACAAATCAGAGTACTTCTTTCACCACTGGATGTAATCAGTAACATAACATCGATTAAGTTGCTTGTTAAGACAGGTGGATCTTGCTATGTTTAGTTTGTTTCAGCTGTATGCCTCATTGATTAATTGAAAGAGAAAAAAATTTCAGTAAAATCCCCATACTGTAGTGAATAAAATAACCTTATTTCTCCCTGTTCTACTCTCTGACCCTTTCGCATTGGTGCTGAATGGCACATGTCAGAGTGAAGAGTGAAGGTCAATTATTGATTTACACATTGTGTAGGCTACAGAACTTACCGGAGAAGGGTGAGCCTGCATTCGAAAGGTTAGCCAAATTATGTCAAGCCATTTAAGCGCACCACTAGTGTTTCTAAAGTTAAAGATCGCGTACATAAGAAATTGAGACATTAATTTGTGTAAATGAGTGAATAATTTACAGTAATTTCACTGTCAAGTGACATGGTTGTACCTTTGCTAATAGCCTATGTCAGATATTAGTAACATATAATGTTTATATATATGTGTATTTATATATAGCCAGGCTATTTGGGGGTACTTGGCATGGTAAAGTTTGGGAACCCCTGCAACTAGACTAGAACCAACCAAAAACTAAACTTTGAAAGATTGGTCCATATACGTCAAAGACAAAGGCAAAGCGACAACCACAGTGTTATATTTACCCCCAAGGAAAACATCACATAAAAGGCAAATTAAACAATGAGGCGCTCAGGCATGGAGCCGTTATCATGCAAATCAACAACGTACCGTATTCACACAATCAGTGTTCTTATTATCCTAATATCAGCTCATTAGATCCACACTTTGAAAATGCGTTAAAGCCCTAACGCACTAATTTGCAGCAAACCCGGCAAATGATGTACTGTCATCATGAAAGCATGATTTACTGTCTGGAGAGGTCAGCTATATGGGCCTTTCTACATCTCTAGCCTTGCATTGTCTTCACAAGGTGCCTGTCCACTGCCCTCTGGAAGGAGGTGTGGGTGGCAGAGGGCCTTTATGACAACACCAGTAAACAACAAGGCACTGGACTGACACATTCAACTGATGAAGGGAGGGGGGGGCAGCGAGATTCTCCTATTTTTGTTTAGTTGTGTATGTGTGAGAGCGTGTAGGTTTGTCTTTTGGTTTGGGGTGGGTTAATGTGATTTCCGTTCCGCCTGTCGGTTCCAGAGACCCAGCTTTGTGAGCGGTGGTCAGGTGAAGCACGGACTCAGCCCCCTATGGCCATTAGTGTGGACAGAAGACAACCCAATAAAGAGAGAATGGCTTGACGTGTACAGGTCACTGCACAACCAGCAGTCAAAAAGCATCTTACCTTGGAGATTGTTAGAGAAATAACAATGGAGTGGGAATCTGGAAACCTTAATTACTGGTCACTGCTCTCAGAGGAGGGGGGGTGGAGGTGGGGGGGGGGTGGGGGTGCGTTACGCAGATTCTGGGGGATTCCATGCAACACAAGGGACTGCAGCGATCTGAGCATGCCCAGGAGAGAGACCGCGTGTGCAAAACATCTCTGGGCCACTCCATGAAAAAGGTTGTGATGTGTGCAGAGCCAAAGGCGGGAGGCAGAAGGTCTACAATCCTCATGTCAAGCGTTATCTCCTATATGCCTTGTTTATCAAACCCCCTCTCCACTCCATTTCATCAACGGTAACTTATTTAGCCTTTCTTTCGCATGCAAGAGCTCGCTCTTTAGAACGAAAAGCACTGAGTGAAGATGGCAGTGAATCTTTAAGGATTTGACTTGCAAAAAGCAATTCATGTATTGTTTATGTAAAAAGCAGACCCATCTACACACACATCCACGCACACACACACACACACACACATGTGAAGTTTGTTTTATTATACTTATTTTTAGGTTGGCACTAGTTAAGAATAAGTGTACTTGTCTATATACATGTAGATTAAGATAGGCCGTGGATACATGTGTCATTTCTCAGAAGGAGAGTCACAACGTTTCTATTCAAATTAAAGATTTCTTTACATACACATCCCACCCCCTGCTTTAACAGGAAATGTGTCCGGATTTAATGAAAATGCAAAGAGTCTCATCAAAATGTTGGAACGGTATTTTAAAAAAGCCCATCACCAAGCGGTACCTCCCTCCAATCTGCAGGAACTTGATTTTGTTAAGATCACACGGAGGGAATGAAGGCAATTAGCCCCAGGAATTGATCAAGGGCCATCATAGCAGCAGAACAATTAAACTGGTAATTCATTGGAATTAATATTGAGCTACTGCTACGATGCCAGAAGATATAAAGGCTGTGACAAAACGAAAGCGGAACTGGCGCAAACGCTACTGACGTGTGTCAGGACACAAAAAGAGATGACCTTTCTGTGTTGCTCCAACTCATTTTGGAGGGTCTGTGCCACGCGTTGGCGCTCAAAAACAGAAATGTGCTCTGAGAGACGCCTCAACAGGTTCCGACGCCTCCAATTGACGCCTCCAGTGTGGCTGCAGCCGTTGTAAACAATGTGTGCTTTTGATAACGCGTGCGGCTGACGCATGCAGTGTGTCAGGGCCTTTATTAGACTAATGATGGTGAGCGACAGAATCAAACGCCTTACTGTTGAATGGTTTTGTTGACTGTGCTTTCACTGATCAACTCGGGGGCGTGACAGAGGGGGAAAAGCCTCATTAAAATGTTTCATAGCGACGTCGTCGCTTGCAGACAAGAGCTGATCAACCAGCTAACAATGCGTCGCATCGTAAGCATAAGGGTATTTATGGGGTGGGGGGCGGCTACCAAGGCAAGGCAGGGAAAATGTTGTGTGAGATGAGTGTGAGTGGGTGCGTGTGTGCGTGTGCACACCCACGAGTTTGTGTGTGTGTGTGTATATGTGTGTGTGCATGTGTCAGGAAAGGAAGGGGGCGGGGGTGTGGGGTTCAATAACATACCTGATCACAGTTCATCCTAATCACGACCTTGACAGGTAAACATGACATTCAGCAGAGAGAGGGTTATGAATATGTAAGCGTGTCTCTGCTCCTCTTCGCCTTTCTTCGTCTCTGACTGTAAAGGGCACAGGGGAGAAGAGAGCTGTCAGTGGGGTGTGGGTGGGGGGGACAGCGTTCCACGCTTTAACACGCGTGGCGTGGCCCCCCCCCCCCTCCAGAGGAGACGAGCCCGCTCGACTCCTGTGTCCGCAGCAGATAATGGACACCTAACAGCTGAGTCGTCAACTTTGCTGTTTGGGGTTGATGGTGTGGAGAGACAGCAGAAAGCCTCTTTGGCTCTATTATTTATCTGACCAGGGGAGGCTTTGTGAGAGTCAGCACCACGCTATGCACAGGGGAACCAGAGGAGCACCCATGACTGAGCTCTGTGTGTGTTGGCCGCGCGTTTGTGTGAGCGTGCGCGAGCACGTGTGTGCGTGTGTCTATCCCAGCGTCAAACCTCTGACCATGATATCAGATGAGCAGCAGCCCCATTGTCCCAACACAGCTACACAGTAAAAGGGAAAATACCCGATGTGCTCGCAACGCATTGCAGATCGCCAATTTCGAAAATTTCTGAAAGATTGTAAATCACATAGAAGATATATGATATATATGTTCTCTTATGGGGGTCCCTGGCACACAATCTTTTCGTGTGGGGATCTGCAGCCAAACACATATCAATTTGGGAGGTCCTTGACACCGCTGTTCTACACATCAAGCCTCCCATACAACTTTCTGTTGACCAGTAAATATATGCATATCAATTAGAGGGATTGTGTGTGCGCTGTAGTTTCAAACTGCTGACACTAAATGGAGAGATGAGGGAGGCACCCCCCTTAAACAAATTACACTGTGACAGTAGAGATGCTACAACTGCAACCGCCAACCATTATTACATAGGCTACATGCACCACACACACACCTACATTTTTCATATCAGCCTCATGGTGGCGCTATAACAGGCCAATTCATGTTTTTACCTATAACTAGACCGATCAGTGTGAAACTTTGCACGCACTCTCCCTAGAGGGCAAGGAAAAACCTCTACCCCAAATGTTTCACATTTTGCCTTTTACAGTGCCGCCAGGAGGCCGATTTTTTGTTATATTACTCCTACAGATTTTGTCCAAACATCATACAAATCGATATACATTATCTCTGGGGTCATGTGATCAAGATGTATAAGTTTGATTTTTCAGATCCCATTCCAAGTGGTTATGATCAAAGTTTGCAGGCCCTGGGTAGGCAACCCGGCCTGGCGGAGACCTGTGCTCAGAGCACACTTTTCTTGTTACTTTATTCTTCTACTCCACTACATCTCAGAGACAATATTGTACTTTTTACTCCACTACAAGCAACTTTGCAGTTTAGATTATTATTACAACACATATATTAACCATTTAACCCCCATTAATTAACTCTTTGCCTGCCACCAACAAGATTTTTCGTCGGATTCTGCTAAGGCTCAGCCTGCCGTCGACGAGAAAGACAGGATTTTGTGTTTTCAGTGGTTTTCCACCAGATGGCGCCGTTATCAACCGTATGAATGATGCTTTCACTGCCTGATGACGACAGACCCGGAATTGACGTAATAAAAAAAAATAAAAGCTCATTTACTTCCTGTTTATTTCCTATGGGGAAATCGCTATGTCTCTATGCTTTTTGCTTTATGGCAAAAACAAGCTGCATTCAAACGGCCGCAGCTGTGCAATGGATTACCCTGTGCGGATAATTTTTTCCCCTCTGCTACGACAACCCTGTGCGTGTAATGAGGCGATTACCGTGAGAACGGAGGTCACTGAGAATATTCCATGGTTTTTCAAAGGTACAGTAAAATCGCTCTTTTTTTGTTAAGAGATCAAATAAGATTTAGATTTTTTGAAAACTTAAAAAAAAATTGAAATGGGACACTTTTGGTACTTTAAGTATGTTTTGATAGCAATACTTTAGTACTTTTACTCAAGCAAAATTTCTAATATAGTATTTTTACTTGTAATAGAGAATTTCTACATGGTGGTATTGCTACTTTTACATAAGTACAACAAAAAAAACTGTGTACTTCTTCCACCACTGCCACCACAGCACCTTTTTTTGTCCCGGCCCCCTTTGTTTCGGTCCAGTCCTCGTCTCATTTCCCCTCACAGACCGTGAAGAAAGCTTTTCTTCAGCCAGGGATCCTACAGGAGTCTCTCTCTC
>NC_137603.1:29366593-29388381 GCF_963280865.1 Gymnoscopelus braueri
GCTGTGGGGCTCACAGAACGCTCATACTGTATATTGTCACAGTCGGCCAGAAACCTTGTATCTCCATATTTCATCTTTTTTTATTTTTATGAATAAATTAATGCCCTGGCTTATACTTCCGTTGTATGACGTATGGCGCAAAAGTTACAAACATAGACGCTAGGTGAGCTTATACATCTGCTATTTTTGCTATGTTGGAAATATTATGAAAGTCTTTGAAAAACAACTATATTGACCAATGGTCAATGCTTATGACCAAAATAGAGACACCACGCAGGTGGAATTAAGCCCGTCTGCGGGTTTTATAAATATTGAAAATATTAACCAATACAAAGTATTAACAAGAGCTTGTGACTAAATAATAACTAACTGCGATCAGCGATGATATGAGGGTGCATGTGTACAGTACGACAGAGTGTGTCGCACACGCATGTGCGTGTGTGTCAGTGCGTGTGTGATAACATGCATACATGTATGTGCCAGGCCCTAGAGGATGCGTATACGTGTATGTTAAAGTAAGAAAGAACTATGATAAAGACACTCAACTGTTCAGTGGACCCAGATCAAAACAAACAATAAACTCACAACTCAACAGAGTTCCAGTTCATGAACCCCAGCAGCAGTGAGAGGTCTGCCAGCTCGGCCTGGACCTCTGACCCCCCCCCCCCCCCCTACCCCCCTCTGTATGATGCTAACCCCGGCTACCAGGGGTGATGGGCTGCACGCCCTCTGCCCTCCTAGACCAGACTGGCTATGTTCCGGGGCCAGTTCAAGGAAGCCAAGGCCAGGGCCAGAGTTTGGAGCCGGGCTCTTGTAGCGTCTCGCCTGGCCTGCCTGCAGGACCCTCCGCTGCCCTGCCACGGAGCAGGAGAGATGAGGTGATATGGGAGAGATAAATCACTAAGTGCCTCACCTTGGGTCGCAGATCACACCAGGGGCCACCGGCAATCTCTATTTGAAGCACTGTGTTTGCAGCTTCAGGGCGCTGCTCTCTGGCCTCGCTATAAATCAGCATACAGCCTCTAACCCCAAAGCCCCCTTTCTCTCTGCATTTCCCCTCTTTACTAGAGGTGTACAAAAACATAGTTCAGCCAGTTCAGCTTGGAATACAATGTAAAATGCATCTTATTTTAATTATTCAGTTATTTGAAATAAGGATTTCAAAGTAATGTATAATATTCTTCGGTTGTGTGTTTTCCAAACAAGCCAAAGCAACAAAATCATTATTTTGTTGACTTATTATTTCTCTGTACAAATTCTATGAGGCGACAATAACTTTTTAAAATTTTCTTTCATTCATTTATAGCACATCGGGCAAAAAAAAAGAAGAAGATGAGCAGTAACGCCTAATACACTGTGGTACCAGATCTACAAGCGAACAAGTTAGCTTGTAGATCTGTTATTTTGACAACCCCTGGATGTGCCAGAACTTTCTTCAATTAAACAAATAACGCAATGCATCGCAAACAAATAAAAACAAATAAGAAACTGAAGTAATTGCTTTTTGGAGCCAAGGAAGAAGGATTAAAAGTCATTGCTCAGCTTAATGTTAAAAAGCATAAGCAGAAAGTTTGGTGTAGTCGTGGAACCCAGACCTGAATTTCAATATAGTCACATTTTAGGGCGGCTGTGGCTCAGGAGGTAGAGCAGGTCGTCCATTGATCCGTGGGTCGGCGGTTCGAATCCCAACTCCTCCTGTCCACATGTCGAAGTGTCCTTGGGCAAGACACTGAACCCTACATTGCCTCCAATGATTCGGTCGGCGCTAGCTTGCCACCATTGGTGTGTGAATGTGGGAAAAGTGGGGACGCTGGCGTCGACTGTTCGCCGCTCCACCTCCCAATGCCCCCCCCTGTATGAATGAATGAACCATTGTAAAGCGCTTTGAGTAAGTTTGAGTACTTAGGAAAGCGCCATATAAATGCAATTCATTATTAAGATAACTACAGTTAGCCTACTGTCAATGTAAATGACTAAATGACCTGTCTCAGCAGGATTTGGAAAAACTTGTCCTTGAATTAATCTTCTGTAGACTTGACTACTGCAACGGTGTCTTCAGATCTCCAACTCTCCCTAAAAATCGATCAGATGAGTGGACCATATCACTCCAGTTCTTTGCACGTGCTCCCTGTATGTCAAAGAATTGATTTCAAAATATACAGTTGGTTTATAAAGCATTGAGTGGTTTAGGGCCCAACATACATTTCTAATCTATGCTAGTGCTAGAACATGAACCATCCAGACCTTAGGTCTACAAAACCTCAAAGGGTCACCATCTTTATGTCCCCTGGTCAAAACTAAACGTGGAGAAGCAGCATTCAGTATTTATGCACCAAATATCTTGTACAAACTCCCAGAAAGCTGCAGGTTATGACTCTCAGTTCTTTTGAAACAGACAAACTTGCCTTGCCAATGACCACTTGTTATTAAATACATTGAGCTGTAATGTAGAAGGAAGTATAATTTTTGTTTAAGAATTTACCTTATTTATTTTTTTAAAGTCATGCTCTCAGAAAACATTTTGTTTAAATAAGCAAATGATTAAAAAGTTTAAGTTTCATTCAAAATATGATGAAATATATATTTTTTCTAAATAATTATTTAAAAAATGAAATAATAATCATTTCTATAATGACATGCCCAAAATATAGAACACCCAGTTGAAAGTTGTTAAATAAGTTTTTATTTTAGGGTATAGAATGTGCCTCTCTATTGGGTAATTTGAGTACTACTCATATAGTAAAATAATAATAATAATAACTTTTTGTATAGTTGTATATACTCAATGGGCAATGCCCATCGAGAAAGTACCCATTATAATAGTAGTAGTACTTGGAGGCCAGAATATGGCGTCAGCACTATGATATCATATTGATGATCATACCATCATTGAATAACATCATGTGGTACGGATTTTTTTCTTTAAAACCTTGAAAAATTATTTCAAGGTTTTGATCATTGTGATACCCATAAATATTAAAGTATACCATGTTAGTTTCACTGATCCAAACGGGAACACAATAGATCGATGGATGACCAAAATAAACCTGCTCTGAAATGCACTTAACTCTGCACTTATGACCACTTTACGCTGCAGCACGACAGTAGTCAGATGGGTGGTCCACTTTCAAGATTTTCAAGTGGACCCTGATCCAGAAAAGGTTGGTAACCACTAGTCTACTCTAGTGTCAATATAACTACTTAAGCCCTTTATACTTCGTCGTATGACTAATAGCAAAAATATCTAACTACAAGCTCACAACGTTGTTGGTCGTTTGACTCCACTCTGACAGGGTCTAAATGAACACATAAGTGTCCATTTTGTCACTCACAGATATGATCTCACTGTGTACCCTGCAGAGTACTCCCTCCATACCTGGTCTTCACTCAGTTGTACTGTATGTGTCACCAAACAACACATGCACGCACGTATGCACGCACGCACGCACGGACGCACGCACGGTTTCCCAACCGATCTGTTACTGCTTACTGCAAACTCCTCACTGCCGTTTGACCACATGACATATGAAAATACAGTAAACACACCATGGCAATCTTCTCATGCCATTAGAGAACGTGTTGCCAATTACCAAATTATCCCCAAGTGTCATGAGAACAGCCTATGTAATTATTCCAACATTAGCCCTCAATAGCCCTACAGCAATAATGTCCCACTATTGTAGATTATATTTTCCTCAACTCAGCTTCAGTCATTTCCACCCATTTTGTGCAGAGCAAATTTTCTTGACATATTCAAATTCAGTGACATTCATATGCAAGCATTTGGCAGAACTGTTATTCTGTGGGAAATTGAGAGCTGGACTGAGATGAGGTAATACGTTAAACCAAGCACTACGCAGTAAAATTCTCAGTGTTAATTTAACAGTGAGAGTGCAAATGGAACCAAATTGAAGCCCAATTTATACTTTGCAACATGCGGATGCGACACGTTGAGGATGCCCACCTGCTTGTACAGCAGGTGGGCTATTTTCGGTTTTGCGACGCCTGTGTAGGACGAAGAATAAATTAGGCATAAGGGTCCATTTGAGTTAAATTAACAATAAGGACTTTACAGTGTACAGTAGCCATCCACAGAATTCCTCTCACAAAATCTACTCCTGCATCTCCTGCTTTCACCACTACACATCCTGTGCAGTCATTCACCTCAATTATTAAAAAAATAAATCCTAATATTCCAGGCACAAAACTCTGGAAAATGTGTATTAGTTTTAAAATATTAAGATGGAAATAAAAGAGTTAACCACTTAAACCACAGAAAATAGCTGATCTACAAGCTGTTGCAACGCGTTGTAAGCTTGTAGATCGGCTATTTTCAGCAAAGATATTTAATGTACAGCTGAAACAGAAAAGACACTAGTATAGAGCCCTGAGGGATTCTGGTCAACCAACTTTGGGGTTTAAGTGGTTAAATTGTGCAAGAACCCACACATGCCAGAGCCCTTGTAAGATACTGTATGCATGCATTTCTAAAAACATGTTTGAAATAGACTTCCTGAAATATTAAAGAAAGTTTTATAATTATAGTCAAAACCCTCACTACGTAATGATTCCCACCCATTAGCAACAACAACCCCAATCAAAACATGGATTTTGACTTCTATTTTGGTTGATAGTAAACTAATCTACAGTAGCATCACTTTTCATTAATGTTGATTGACCAGATTAAGGGATTTGGCTCTATTTAAAAAAAAGAAAAGAAAAGAGAAACCTTAATGTGTGACTAAATTGAAGAAGTAAATAAATCCAGTTTGTGACAAAATTCTGGAAATTCTAAAGCAAAATTATTTGTATTGAAAATGAGATGGACTGCTTGTATGTTGCTAGTTACATACTGTATGATAATACCACCCAGTAACAGTTAATTTAGTTGGACACTAAGTTCCCTCTGTGAACCTGAAGCCACTGAATTTGCAAGGGCCTCCAATGCATGTATATCACTTCTGAGAACCTGGTTGTAACCAAAAGCTATGCTTCTTAAGATATCTTTCCTGTAGAGTAGGTCAAAATCTAGTACATGGCTTGAGCGTGTTTGAAATGCTTTAGAGCTTTTAATGTGAAACGTCTAATACAGGATGCCGTTAGTCTTGGCTGGCCAGCCAATAGTGTAATTTCACTCAGTGATGTGCAGGTGTTATGTTATTCCGGTAGAGGTTTGTTCATGCCAGTTTAGTAGATCATCCAGGCTAACTGGATCCAAAGGGAATTATGGCCACACTCTCAGCTTGACTGACCGCAGAGGCGGAAACTGCGGACTGAGGCTGTGCACAAAACTCACTACAGGAACTAAATCTATTACGAATAAAGAATTGAGTGTGTTCCACAAAAAAACAAAAAAACAAGTGTGCTTGTGAGTAACGCTCACACACTCTCTGCCTCTCTCTATTTTACTTTCTCTCATAAGCATGCTGTCCAGAGGCAATACGCAATTACAACTGTCCAAACCAATGACAATAATTGTTTCGTGATTGCTTGCCATGTTGAAAGAGGGTGGGGGGGGGGGGGGGTAATAGAGGGTTCAGATTACCCAAAAAGAAGTTTGAATTACCTCAAATGAATTCGTCTTCTACTTTGGACTGAAAATATTCTGGCACGTTATATTCTTTACCCACACACTGGGATCATAAGATTTTTTGGGGGTTTGCATATCTATTTTTCCAGGCAAATGCGAGTGGAATATTTGCACTGTAGAGCCCTGCAAATGAAAAGGTTGGTTATTATCTATTTTTAGGGGTACATCCGAGTGAAATAATCACACTGTAGAACCCTGCAAATGATAAGAAAGGTTTATTAGGATAAACTACATCCCATAGCCTGGAGGGAGGACTGTTCTGTGATTGGCTAGTTCGTTGTTAGGCCAACCGGGCCGGTTTAACCGGCCGACCAATGGTGCAACTTCATCACTCACATATTCATTCATTCATTCATTCATTCATTCATTCAGTCAGAGACATTCACGTGTATAGGGGTGCCCCCATGTATGTGGTCCAGCCAAAAAGGGATGCTATCCAAGAGGAGATTTCTCACTTTAGGGAGTACACTATGTAGACACATTGTCCCTCCCCAGCCTGTCAAAGAGACAGTCTTCCAGGCTTGTAGTGCCATGATTTTCTCAATTTTTTTCCCCCTTCTCTCTCCTCTGGTACATGACGGCAGCAGACCTGGCCTCAGTGGAGAGGTCTGGAGGTCAGGTGAGGAGTTGGGGGAGGAAGAGTGATAAAGACAGATTCACAGGGAGCACTGTAGGAGTGCACTGGTACTTACGTATGGCATAGCATGCAACACTTTGAAACACCATATATCACCAGACTGCTTTACACTGAGGGGATACATACTGTATGACCACAAGATACCACCCACACAACCTGTACAACCATGGCAGGTAGAAACTCTCAAAGGTGTGTGTGTGTGTGTGTGTGTGTGTGTGTGTGTGTGTGTGTGTGTGTGTGTGTGTGTGTGTGTGTGTGTGTGTGTGTGTGTGTGTGTGTGTGTGTGTGTGTGTGTGTGTGTGTGTAAATGATTGAGTGACTGACTGACTGAAAGAACTCGAAAGGGCCAGATCTACGCCAGGTGGTCAGGTGGCCTACCTTCATACTATCTATCGTCGGTTCTGCTCTCTTTCTTTGCTTTTCCTTTAGGTTAAAGTACCTTGGTAAGGGGCAGAATGTGACATTGGCAGGAGTGTGGATCTGATGACAATAACAGTTGTTATTCATGGATATGAAAAGTAGTCAGGGAGTGTCTTCCTTGGCCTACTGGCTGTGTGTAGGAAAACGTTTGGCACTGATCGGCCCAGTAGTTTGCGATGTTAGCTCTGGATTCTCACACACACACACACACACACACACACACACACACACACACACACACACACACACACACACACACACACACACACACACACACACACACACACACACACACACACACACGGACAAAAACATAATCTCTGTCTCTGGGCTTCGGCCTGGCGGAGCTAAAAACAGAAAAAGCAAACAGAGCATGTTGGAAAGTTGAGTAAGAGAGGGCCCTAAAGAATTCTCCAAAATGAACAGCCCATTAGGAATGGAAAATCTGTCGTCTCGCTCTGAAAAGAACCTGCGTCAGCCACTCAGAATGAATCCTAATAATAATCAGAACACGGGGGGAAAGGACAAAGAATTTGATGGAGAAAAAAAACATAAATATGACACAGTATGGTTTCAAATGTGCGTGAGGAAAACAGTGTGGAGCAGAGCAAGTGCCAAAGAGAGAGGAGTAAGTGAGAGTAATTTGACTTCTTCTATTAACCTGATGCGATTACAACAGGCTGATGGCTCGCCTTATTTCATGGAATATTGCGTTCAAATGCAGCTCAGAGGAGGGACAATACAGAGGCCAGGCACACACTGTATATTGCCCCATGTTGATGCACCAGCTGACTTCCAATGCCCACCCCCCACTCCCCACTGCACACCAGAGCAAACAATAAACAGGATCCAATCACATCCACAAAGGCATTGTGTGTGTGTGTGTGTGTGTGTGTGTGTGTGTGTGTGTGTGTGTGTGTGTGTGTGTGTGTGTGTGTGTGTGTGTGTGTGTGTGTGTGTGTGTGTGTGTGTCAGGGGGTGGTGGATGTTATGCTATTGCATGTCGTCGATCAAAAACCTTGTTTTCTCCATATTTTTATTCTTTTCATAAATGAATGCCATAGTTCGTCATAGGAAAGTTTTGGATAGTTTCGCTGTATTTGAAACATTTTGAAAGTGAAAGTGGTTACCGGTATGTATGTCTGTGGGTTTTATAAATGTTGAACAAATTAAAAGTATTAACAAAAGCTTGCGACTAAATACTAACTAAGTAATGGTTTTGGACATACAAGGTTTCCACCCGACAGCGACAATGTGCAGAGCATCTGTGTAACTCTTAAGAGTGTGGAAATTGACTGGTTCTTGGCTAAATGGACACTCAGGACTTTGCTGTGTTTCTAATCATAGTCTTTCCTGACCCCTCTATAAAACCAGCGTACAGAAAGACTCCATGTCTGTGATGCTCTGGAAAGTGTATGCTCTTAAAAAATAAATGTTTTTTTACCCTTAAAGACGCCATGCCTAACTCTGTAATGCGTGAATACATCAGCAGTCCATTATGAATAATGATGAATCATTCTCTCACCTCTGTGATCCCATACCAGCTAGCTCATGTTCCTCCACATGCAGGTGATAATCATTATGGAGACTCTATACAGGGATGCTACTCTGTTGTGAATCTCATTCAAGATGACGTCCGGATGGTGAATTTCAAACGCTCCCTTTTTAAAATTAAACAGTACACTAAAATATGTACAGTATATGAAAATATTTGAGGTGCCTCTCTCTCTTCCTTGCTGTACACAAGACACAACCAGTAGCTGCATGTAGATCCCCTTGACCCCATAGCCCGAGGGGATGGGACGGTCAGCTAAGCCTGTGATTGGTTGAAACACAACCAGCCTCCGTTTCAGAAGAAAACTTCAAAATAAAGGTGGAGAAAAAGCCACGGAAGAGCGTCTTTAACCCATGGAATGGTAGGCTATAGTATGTAAATAAACCATATTGTAAATAGATAAAAGACTAGACAGATACCACACATACAGACACATTGAGTTAATTCAAGCCTTCAGTACGATACTGTACTATACTACTCTGTCTGCTTACAGTTTTTATTTCATTCAAAAGAGCCGATGCACCACGATTCCACACAATGCTATACCACACCACGCAACGCCATGCCACGTGACACCGTGGCAACGTCACGTGGTTCGACATGTTGTTAGCTTGTAGATCTGGGGTTCAGCTATAACGACATGCCTATATTAGGGACAGAAGGAAAAAAAGAAAAAAGCAAGAGTGTGTGTGGAAAGGTGCTCGTAAACACGACCAGTCTTCAAAGGCTGAGAGAGGAATGCTGCCTCCAGTTGGCCGCATGTGATACATGACAAATTCTCCCCGTGGAAAACGCCCTCACACTCACGCAGGCATACACACACGCAAACAAACACGCACGCACGCACGTGCTTGTACTGCAGATCTGGCTCCAGAAAGTTCGACCACATATCACCCACTCTATAGCATCCTGGCAGACTTGATTAAAGACTTGATTAAAACAATTTATTAATTACATACAAGGCCAGGTCCAACCTGACTCCATCTTATATAGCCTATCTGATTTATTCACCCCATATGAGCCAACCCGTAGCCTGAGATCCTCGGGCAAAGCACTGCTGGTCATTCCAAAGTGTCGCTCAACAACAAAAGGAGACTGACAGTTTGGAATATGCTACCTGAGTAGATAAGGCTTGCTGAGCATGTGCCTTGTTTTAAATCCCTTTTGAAAACACGCTTTTACAAAGCTGCTTTTAACACCCCATGCTCTTAGTTTGAATTTCTCTTTTGTTGTATCTGCTTTTGTTTTATTTCATGTTTTGGGAATTCTTCAGCCTGGCACTTTGTTATATTATTATTATAATTATCATCATCAGCTATATTCGTTATTTTTTACACAACACAGTTGTACGTCGGAATATAAATAGGGCTTTAGTGGTTAAACATTCGTCCACTTCACCATTTCCTTCTTCCTGATCCATTATTTCCTTTCGTCCACAGACAAGGTTTGTCTCTCCAGCCATTCTCTCCTCATTAAGGTCTACATCAGAACAGCACTCAAGTAATACCTTCTTTATTTCAAAAGTGACATTTAAATTGCAAGACGTCTGAGTATCACGCTGATTTGTATCTAGCTATCCGTCTGCCTCAAGAAAATGGAACATGCTCCGGACGCCGTCCAATTCATTTTGGTATGTCTCTGCACGTACGTATATGTACGTATGCGTGTGTCTGTTCTCACCAACGCCTCGTATCAAAGCAGAAGCCCCCTGTTCATCCATAGCACCGCTTGTCATTTATCCTAAGCAGCTTGGGGAATTGCACGAATAATTTATGTCACTATAAAGAGTGTCTGGAAAGAAAGTTTCATAATCAGAAACATTAGCTTGAAGAAAGAGAAAAGCCACTGATGGAATGCGTTTTAAAAATTAGATGTCCTTGGCTTTTTTTTACTATGCAATTCTCATCCATTACTCTTTGTGGGGAATATGAGATGTTTTCTTGTTGATTGTTTTTCTTTTTGTTTAATTTGTACAAATCTAAACCTGCCAGCATTTTTCATCAAAGCCACCTTGTGATAACAGAAAGAGCCCTAATGTTGTCGTTTAAAGAACGCTGGAGGCTGCACAGCAAAATCCTGTTAATCTATCCATTTGTAGCTCAGACTGCACAAAAGGAACGAAATGCACCTTTAAGGGTTAGCATTTGAGTTAAATGAACACTCAGGACATTACAGTGTACTCTCACCAGCAGCACGTGTCAGCATGACTTTAAATACAGGAACAGGAAAAAGAGGGGGAGAGAACAGAGGGATATGGGGCCCTTTGCAACGCGTTCAGCTGCTTATTTACACACAAAAATCATTCCGTCTCCCGCGAAAGCTGGACTTGTGACGCCTCATTGAACAAATGTACCTTTGACTACTTCATTCACCGTTCCAAAACACTCCATCATCACAGGGAAGAGAGCTGTTGCACCGTCCGTGATGTTGAGAGGAAATGAACTTAGAAGGCAGAAAACTTCTCCTCATTAGTCCCAGGATGAAATCAGATGAGAGCCGAGTGTTCAAGCATCGTTATCCAGAACGGGCTTTTATTGGCGCTGTAGCCTTCATATGGGATGCATAATAATCACCTCTACCCTGTGGGAGAGAGACGGAGAGACGGAGAGCGTAGCCATCAGTGCAGCTGAGGTGATAAACATCTACTATCAATGTCTATCTGCGTCGGCCATCAGCGCTCTGGGTGCAATAACAGAATGGGACGCCGCCTCACCTGCTATGGAGGGGAGGAAAAAAAGCCCTCGAGAGCAATAAGAAAGAATGTATCTGTGTTCCAGCTTGGTAATTACAAGCAAAACATATTACGGCAATCATTTCACAAACGCGTCATCTGAATCAGGCAAAGTATATCATCGCCAAGACATCAGAGACATTTTCTATAACAGCCCCAAAGCGCTAAAGATACACAGTATATGCACACTGGAAGACACACATATCTCATATTCCTGAGGGGCAACAGTATGCAAATCCAATCCTTCCATGTGAATATGTTTCTTTGACAACTTGACTGTCTAACGACTCTTTAAGCCTTATTTTATACTTCAGCTAATCGAAAACATGCATCACGATGCGTTGTGAGCTTTGACAAATTGTGAAATGTTCTGAAAAAAGATTTTTTGAAATAGGGACACCAGGGTTAATCTGCTCAAATCAGTAATGGAGGAAAAGAGTGGAAATATACTATAGCTTATTTTTGCTCCTGTTATAATTGTCCATCGTAGCCACGGTCCCATGCTGACCATCTCCAGTCTCCAGCCTCTCTTAGCTCAAATGAAGTGATTGAGAGAGAGAGAGAGAGAGAGAGAGAGAGAGAGAGAGAGAGAGAGAGACCAGATTGACCTGCCTCCAGACAGGCCCTCATCTCCTTCGTTTAGCCCTTCAAATGACCTTGTCCTTCACACAAGGGCGCACTAAAATTAACTTTCCATTTTCACAACAATACTGTGTGGATTGGATGTCAGCAGGAGGCCATGACAGCTCCAACCTAAGAATGTGTTTTCTGAATTGATCAGGAAAAAAAAGAGGGAAAGCTGCTGTCACAAGCTATATTTAATATTTCACCCACCGCGGGCAATGTCCTGTTGCTACAGTGCACTGCAGCACTCTGAGCAAAGTTACAGTAAGCATCCTTCCACACTAAATGCTTCAGTTTACAACAAGATTGGCGGTGGTGGAAAAAGTACTCAGATTTTGTACTTAAAGGTAGGGTAAGTGATATTTTTTTTGTTAAAACAACAAAATAATAGTTAAAAGGTTAAAGCTATTATTGTGAGAGTAATCATTGCTATAGAGCAGGGGTCTCTGCATCTCTCCAGATCTTTAATAAACAGAAAATACATTTTCAGGTGGGTGGCCAATCAGGATAAAGTACCCATTTATCAGCTTCAATTTTATGGTGTTCCAGTTCCAATTTTGTCAGGTCATTTCTTTGTGTCGTCACGTCCAATTTCACTTGTTTAATCTGTATCCTGTGTGAGTTCTCTCTCCTGATTGGATAAAATTGGTATCCCGACGTGAAAATGCATTTTCTGTTTAATCAAGACCTGGAGGGACGGGGGGACCCCTGTTTCTGAACAAACACTCTATACCAATGAGTCAGAATATAAAGCAATTTAACACTTATTTTAACAAAGAAATATCACTTACCCTGCCTTTAAGTAAAAGTAGCAATATCGCAATGTAGATATACTCTGTTACAAAGTATATTCACGGTACAAAAGTAAAAATACTAAAATGTTTCAAAATGTATCAAATGCTTTCAAAAATTGCAGATCTACAAGCTCACAACGCGTGGCGATGTGACGTGTTGTGAGCATGTAGATCAGCTATATATTTTCGAATAGACAAAGTATAAAATAGGGCTTAATTGGTTTATGTATGTTTTTCTAATAATAATCTAAATCAACAGAGTAAGTTTTCAAATAATTGTAGTGGAGTAACAAAAATGTATATACAATTTACATTTTACAATTTAGGCATTTAGCAGACGCTCTTAATCCAGAGCGATTTACAGTAAGCAAGGACAACACAAGGTAATACATCAAAGTCATCTAGGATCATAGGTAAACCAACAACCTATCATCAGTTTAACAGTAGAATATCCCAAAAAATCTATAATATGTACATTGAACTATACACACTATAAGATGCCAGGTCATCAATGACCTGGCATCTGTCTACATACTGTAACATTCTAAATGACATTCTAGCCTTTGCATAAGCCCGCAAGGTCATTACTTTACCCCACTGGTTACAGTAATCATCCTTCCACACAAATACATGCAATAGCACAAACTTTTTTTTCCCCCCGACTTTCCACATTGCAGCCAGGAGTTCAACACGTGGTTCTGTTTTGGTGTGTAGTGCATGTCTGCTTTGTGAGGCCATGCAAGGAGGGAAGAGGCCGAGGAGGAGAGCGGCACCACATACAGGGTGTTTACAGAGCTCTCCAGCCTCACCACATGTGATTACAGTCTGATGTTTAACACGCCAATTAAGGCTTTTATGGAACTCGGGGCCTTTTCGGCAGGAGGGCCTGGCACACAAGCTCACACAAGGCCCTTCGATGTTGGCGGGCTCAGCACATAACAGCCGCTGTCATTCTATAGTGACTTGCATCGCGGTAACCACACTGTCGTCTGTAGCATCAGAACCACATCCCTGATCGGGGCCTACACACGCGTTGTGCCGACTTTCACGGTGCCAAGAAGCAAGAGGAATAACCTGAGGTACAAAAAAATCCAAACATTTAAAGGCCAATTTATGCTTTGAGCGGCAAGTGTCGAATGATACATCGCACTACGTGTCTCACAACGTTCTGAGTTTTGAGCATTCATAATGTCTGCGACTTGCCAACAGCGTCCCCAACAAAATGTAAACAAGGAAATGAATGTATATCTTAGTGTGTGACATTTTATGTAGCGTCTGCAACCTTTAATTTCCCCAGAGGTACGTGACACCGTCGGCCAAGGTCCTCTGCGACACCGCTTTTGTCATTTCGACGCCACTTTCGCCGTTCGACACTTGTTGCTCCAAGCATAAACTGACTTTTAAGAGAGATCACAGTGAATTGATGTGCAGGTTTGGAGCAGTTTTGAATGCACTTGCATTGCACAGCAGCACATGTTGAAATGAGCCACTTAACCCATTCAATCCGGGAACGCATCAGTGTAAAAAATAGCAGATATACAAGCTCATAGCGCGGCACCGAGAGCTGCACTATGATCTTGTAGATTGCTATTTTGTAAATGAAAATTGAAAATGTATGCAAATCTTTGAATATATATATATTTTTAATCTTTGCTTATGTTCCCTGGAACAAAATATTTTGAGATGGGGTCCACGGCCAAATACATATCATTTTGGGTGGTCCTTGACATGAAAAAGTTTGAGCACCACTGATATAGCAACATACGTTTTTCAGAAACCAGTTAGGATTTAGAAGACATTTTGTAGATGCGTTCCCGGATTGAATGGGTTAAAAAAAAGAAGTAAAAAGTCCCTTAAGGCTTTGCACGGCGGCAACAGGTGTATACACAGTATGTGGTCCTGTGTTCCTGGCAGAGAGGACAGTCCACCCCCCAGCAGTCCTCTGTGTCATCTACAGAGAGGGGACCAGCACTCCCACAGTAAGAACACAGGCCTCCAGTCTGCTCTCCTCCACTGGGAGGGTTAATCCCCTCTGTGGAGGGCCTGGAACTCAGGGGTCAGCAGCATAGAGCACCACAGGACCACCTCTGTCACAACCACACTAGCAGCCTGGCTCAACCTGGCAAGGACCCCCAGATTGATACTGAATGTATATGGCCATGGACCCCCATCTGAAAAGATGTTGTGCCAGGGACCGCCAGAAGAAAAGATTAAGATTTGTATATATAATTTAAAAAAACTATTTTTGAATAGCCTAAGTACAGAATAGGATTGAAGTGGTTAAACTTATTGTGATGCTATATTAACTAAAGTAAGGGTCCATTTTTACAGTTAAATTAAATTAACACTGAGGATTTACTGTGTTGTCTCACAGCCTCAATATTGAGTGGACTACTGGAAGTGCAAAAATCTCTATAAAAAAAAAAAATTACAATCAACTCTAAAATATTCAACTGTGAATCTCCCAAATGTTAAAAGGATTCCATGCTGAAAGTGTTGGTCAACTTTGGCAAGCCATGTTGCTCAAAGGAACAGTGTGCCTTGGATCTTTAATTAAGTTATCCTGAAGTACTCTGCATTTGTTTTTCTACAAAGGGAATTTACCTAAACTCAAAGCGAGCCTGATTCTTGTTGGACATAATTGCGCACTCACGCAGCGCTCCAATATTCTATAATGTGATTCCAGTATGTTTTCTTAATTTGACTCCATTACAGATATTGGAGGTCCTGTGCATGAATGATATCCAGGTTATGTTTAAAATATTTCGCTTAGTTTTTATTCTTCTTATCTAACACTGTCCCTCAGCTTTTTGTAGTGTATGTAAAGTATGATACTTTACGTTCAGTGGGGATTATTCAATAATAGTATTTTGGGATAATTCAGTTAATTGCATCATTTTTACTCGACTCACCCTTGAAGTATTCACAGGGCCTATATTTGAAAACTATATTTCATTTAACTCCAATATAGCCCGTAATTCCATACCCTTAAAAAGAAAATACCAGGAAAAGGCCAAACAAATATAATTTCCCTGTTATGTTGGCTAGTCATTTTGTTTAAATACCACCATAGGTGAGATCAGATCAGGAAAGATTTATAGTTTGAAGTCTTCGTTGCAGTGGAATATTCATCCTGACATTTATAAACCAACGACAGCATTTATATGAGCCCAGTCTAAACTTGGGGCTTGAGGGACTATATCGCTCCTGACGGGCAAAAACCTCATACCTATCTCCATATTTCAACTTTTTATGTTTTTGGGGTAATTTAGTTCCCTACTTCATCATACAACAGAGTCACACAAAAATAGCCTATCTACAAGTTCATGTTGTGAGCTTGTAGAAAATAATAATAATATTAATAATATTAATAATAAGTGAAAGTGGTTAAATCTATCTGTGAGTTTTATAAAATATTGACCCATTGAAAAGTATTAACAAGAGCTTGTGACTGAATAATAACTACATTGGATCCATTGGAACACATTCTTTCCCCCCTCATTTCCTGAAAAGTAACAGTTTTGGACATACAAGGTTTCCACCCGACAGTGAGGAGGATATTTCTCTCCACCACAGTGATAAAGTGGGAGGCCAAGGTGTTTTGCACCAAGGGGCAGGAGGCAGGTGAAGACAGCGTGTTTTTGTTTAGCGGAGCCGGTGTCTGTGCTTGCAGGGCGAGAGACGAGCTTCTATTGCCATCTCACCCCCTCTCTGCTCCTCTACACTGTGGTTTGTTATCAGCCCAGATGATGTTGGGAGATACACCAGCATGCGCGTGTGCGTGTGTGTGTGTGTGTGTGTGTGTGTGTGTGTGTGTGTGTGTGTGTGTGTGTGTGTGTGTGTGTGTCCATGTCTGTGTCTGCGTGTGTGTGTGTGTGTGTGTGTGTGTATGCATGCATCTGCGCCCGTGTATGCGTGCGTGCGTGTGTCTGTCTCTGTGTGTGTGTATTTTGTGTGCGTGTATTTTGTGTGTGTGTGTGTGTGTGTGTGTGTGTGTGTGTGTGTGTGTGTGTGTGTGTGTGTGTGTGTGTGTGTGTGTGTGTGTGTGTGTGTGTGTGTGTGTGTGTGTGTGTGTCTGTGTGTGTGTGTGTGTGTGTGTGTGTGTGTGTGTATGTGTGTGTGTGTGTTTGTGTGTGTGTGTGTGTGTGTGTATTGCGTGCGTACGTGTGTATTGCGTGTAACAGCAGTCTGGATCTTGTGTTTTCAGAAGACCCGAGGCATTTGTGCAACAGATCACAGTGGCCCAGCCCTGCCGTTTTCCCTTCTCCTCTCTCTGGCTCTAACCCACCAGACCTCTACTGTCAGAAGCCAACTGTCCAAAACAATGCACATACCAACAGCTCTCCATACTACAAAAGAAACATCAAGACCTGCTGTAGCTCTGATTCACATCTATTGGCAGGAAAGGTTAACAGTTTGCCGACACTATGCCGTAGCTTGATTCCTCATGTAGGCTGTAATTGTGCACGGGACAGACTGCAGATGCATGTGCAGCATTTCTCCTTTGTTATTTGCTATCAAGGTAGACAATCCTGAGCGCAAATTTAACTCTAATATATAAATAATTTGTATACTCTCAAGAGTTAAATAGCTAAATTAATTAGGTACTTTTTCTTTTTGAGAAATTAAGCTGAATTGTACCATAGCTACATATATAAAATTCAGAGGTAAAAATCATAGTGGACAAAGAATTTGTGGAATGGTTTCCCAATCCAATCCACTTTATTTATATTGCACATTTTACAAACACAGGGTTACCAACACTCTAAAAACAAACCCTATGCTAAGAAACATAAAACAAAACCAAAATAATAAAAACATAACAAAAGAAACTATATATAAATCATTATAAAATACAAAACAAGTGTCAACAGCCAGTGTAGGCAGAGACCACGAAACTCTCAAGCTGGATTAAAAGCCAAGGTATGAAAGTGAGACTTAAGGCGAGATTTAAATGTTTCAACGGTGGGATTTCTAATAAATCCCCCCTCCTCACACATCATAAATTCCAATGAAAACAGGGAAGGACAGCACTCATCAATGCACATCAAGACAGATGACGTGTATCAGGCCATCGTCTCTCATCTTCATCTCAGGTGACACCGGTACGTATTCAGAGCTGCCACAGAAGCGTAATTAAAACTATTAATGTTTCTCATCTCTTCCAGAGAATTGAATTCCCTACATAGTGTTGCCATTTGAAGGAGGACATGCAGTATGGACACTTGTTTGGACTCCTTAAAGGAGCACTTCACCCATTTTCATCCTTATCATCATATACTGTAATTGGTCTTCACTAAGGCTCATTATAAGATGGCACAACTTCTGTCTCAAAACTCGCTCTGTGTCTCATTGGTGGGCTATGGACAGTTCAGATATCCAGGTTATGCCTACCGAGTGGCACCGAGTACCGCGCTATGAGCTTGTAGATCTGCTATTTTTGAATAGCCAAAATATAAAATAATGGTTTAAGCGGTTACACAGATGTGCTCCCGGTCTTATTGGGTTAACAAACAGTACCAGGTCTCCTGTCTGCACAGAGGAAGACAATACTTTGTTCTGTCTGTGGGCACCAAACATAATGAAGGACTTTAGCTGCCCCCCCACTGAGCCCACTGACAACAGGACGCTCAGACACAATTATCATAAAAGCTAATAACGCCACATACACCCTCTTTACCCCATCTCTCTCCCTCGCTCCCTACCCTCTCCTACTTCCATTTTGTTCTGGTCTTTTAGGCCGCCATGGGGAGCATGGCTCTACTTCTACTGCCACATTTGATAAAAGAAAAAATGTAAATGACTTTCTTTGTGAGTGTTTGTTAGATCTTACGAACAGCATGTACTGGCCTGTGTAAGCGGTTCCCAACCTTTTTCTGGATCAGGGCCCATTTTTAAACATCTCGAAAGCATTCAGGGCCCAACCATCTGATGAGTGTTTATTTTAACGATAAATTAATCGACTGTGTTCTGGCCCGGGATCAATGGAACTAACATGGTATACTTTAAGTTCTTGTTTATCTGTTTCACAAAGAAAACAACATTTTCAAGGTAAAAAAAACTACAGTATCATGACTTTTTTTTTTTACATAAATGTTTTATATTAATGTCTTATTGTCATTAAAATTGTAGTGTTTTGCCAATTATTGCGGCCTACCAGCGAGGTCCGCAGGTTGGGATTCACTGGCTTGTCTGTCACCTCAACACACTTCAGCCCTCTTTAAAAAGGTACTGCAACATATAAGTGACACCTTCAGATATTGACATACTACTCTATATCTAGACAACAATATCACTTGCTTTAAAAAACATTTTATTTGGAAATGTCTTAAATTGAGACAAGTTATCCTTAATTGCTGAAAAAGCAGCTGTCAGGGTATGAAGAATCATAAGATCACGAGTGGAGGAAGTTGCTTGTTGTACATACTGTATTGACTCGTACTTGGTATAATATTGGCCCATAAACGTACATTGTAAATGTCTAGCATTCAAAACCAGTTATATTTGCAATGCTCTGGAACCCTTTCTGCTGTTAAATATGAAATTAAATATAGATTGATGATATAAGTAACCCTGTAGTTGTTTATATGGAGCTTGGGTGAGTTTGCCAGGGCGGACTTCTTCCACTCCTGACATCACAAAATGTTATTTAAGACACTGCTTTTCAACGTCGGATCCGGGTAGGCTACCGCCAGCGGTACAAATGGACCCTACAGGTCTGTAACTCTGAGAGTGTACACATGGAACCAATAGGGTATCATAGGGTATTATGGGTCCATTTTTGGTTCCATTTGTACACTCTCAGAGTTACATCAACACTGAGGATCTTACAGATTTTACCCAGAGAAGAAAATCATATCAAAATGGCGGTCCGACTTATGCATTTCAAACTGGGGGTCCTTGAAATTCAAAAGGTTGAGAATCACTGATTTACTGGATGATTTCTTAATGTTTGAGTAGGGCCAATTTACCTGTTCAAACGCTGATTTCCAAAATGTATAAAACACATTTATTGTTTATGAGAATGCCAAATTATAACATAGGTGCCTTTTTTCACATTTCCAGCATTTACAATTATCTATTGCCCTGTCTTTCTGTCAAACCCCTGCTGGGCCCTGTGACCTCTGTGATTTAGGAAGTACTTCTCCCCTTGTATCCCTCCATCTCTCTGGCTCTACCTTCTCTGTCATTATGTTTTGTCCTTCTCCTCTCATTCATCCTGCCATCCCTCGATCTAACGGGACGCGGCCATCGCTCTCCTGGTTGTACCGGGAGTGTGAGGATAATAAGAAACAAAGCCAAGCACGTTTAGTGGGAAACACAAAGGTGTCGACATGGGGGAGAAAGAAAACACCACTCAGAAGTAACCTTTAAGCAATGTGGTCATTAACACCGCCATTAGAAGCCGAAGACAGCAGCAGGATTGTTGGAAAAAGGCCTCTTTATTTTCCTTTAAACAACAATCAGTCATCATCATCATCAGCACCAGCTGTTAGGACTCTGCATCAAAAATGACCAGCTTGAATGCATTTAAAAAGCCATGGTGGATTAAACTACACAGGTTTCCTCAGAATCCCAAATATTAACCCTCAAACATCTCACCCTCTTTAATCATTCAAGCTTTAATTGTTGAATATAGTACAGTAGTGAATTATTAAAAACCAGGCAATGTATGCAATTCAAACAACTTACTGTTATCAAAAGTGAATGCTATGGTATTTTTCTCATTGCCTGGATCCCTGCTTTAGTAAACCCTACCAGCTTAAGTTATGGCTCATTTTGAACTTTTCAGTGTTTGCCTCCAATATGCAGGTTACATGATGAGCACACGTTTTCACAATGATTATGACTTTAAAAGTCTTTCACAGTGAAAACTATTTAAATTAGGTCTGTGTATTCTTTTTTTCCCTACACAAGGCTATTTGAAATTCACCTATTAACTGTACTTCAAATGATACAGCTGTTTCATAATTCATGTGGCAAAATCAAAAAGACAAGGAGTTATTAACACCTTTACCATGTGTAATGGAAAAAGTGATTTGTTAGAGGTCTGAAAATAGGTCCTCTTTTCCTACCTATAATTATACCTTTGAAGCATATTATCTTACAGGTACGGTTTCAAAAATGTCTTCTCTACAGTGCTAACAAGGCTTGCTGAAATACCAAAGGAGCAGGCAGAAGCCTTAATTACATGGGTGCATACATTACTTCATATCAACCCCTGCTGCTCCAATATTAATTATACTGTAGTGTAGACATTTTTTTCCTCCAATTTTCTTCAGGCTTAGCCCATTACAAAGTTTACTTTCCCTCACTTACATTTTGAAGCATGCGTTGAATATTCATAATCCCTCCAATTAAGGCAAAAGTATCAGACAATGCATAGCTAAAATAATTCAAAAACTGCGAACAATAAATGACAGCTCCCAACACCATACCAACATGTGCATACTATGAATAATTGTAAGCCATATTCTGTTTGCCTGATAATTGCACTTAAAAACTTGTAGGGAAAAATGCTGCGTTCAAATTAATATGACATACTGTATGAGTTTCTTCAGACACACGAACATGTGTTTAATATAAGTTTTATGGTTGACATCCATTTCCTATTCATGGTGTAACGGATACTGTCATTGGCAGAGATTCTAGAAGCACACCCAGATGCTACCACTGTCTCTGGAACACACCCGGCCCCGGAGGTCCAAAGAATAGTGTGACCCATCTGCAGCAGCGGTGGACAAAGTACTCAACCGCAGCACTTGAGTCAAAGTATAGATATATCCTGGTCAAATATTACTCAACTTCAAGTGAAAGTTGCTCAGATTAGTGCTTGACTTAAAGTACTGCAGAGCTTGCTTTATTCAAAGGTATTCAAAAGCACATGCTTTTAAAAAATACTTCAATATAGAAAAGTACAAATTACAAAGTATATTTCTTTTTTAATATTAATGCATTGCTCTATTAAAAGTTTTTCCAGAAATAAAAATAATAATAAATATAGTGAAAATAGCAGATCTACAAGCTCACAAGGCATTGCATCGTGACATGTTGAGATCTTGTAGATCTGCTATTTTCCCTATTTAAAATAGGCCTTAAGTGGTTAATTGTACTTTTAATGATAATGTACTTTTTCCTATCTTTTCAGTAATCTATGACTGAGGCATTTCATAACTTCCATTACCAATTGTAATTTTACTAAATAAATACATAAATAATCAAATAAGTGAAAGACAGGACTTTAGATTAGCTTTTCCTGAAAGGAATCATGATTATTATGATTATGATGATTATGATAATAATAACATAATATCTGAATCTGCTCTTTTATACACTTAGTCTGTAATACTCTACATGATTTTCTTAAAAAGAAAATTCGACAATCAGTCCTGAATTTTCATGTATTTGTCCCGCAGGCATAAATATCAATGCAGGGG